>NC_090646.1:691010505-691093545 GCF_040937935.1 Hyperolius riggenbachi | reverse complement strand
TAGTCACCAAACCAAATTTTAACAACATACCAAATTATTTGATTTCATCAGCAAAGGGAGTGCGTACATTTGCATAAATCAGCATCAACGCATAATTATTTCCATCTCATTGACCATCTCTATTAGTGACACAGCTACACATCAGGCTTTATTCTTACAGCATAGATGTTATTTAGTATATATAAGAGATTCCTGTGTACACATCATATATACAGTCACAATCAGATATGTATATCTGACTTTAAAAATACGGGGACTGCTTTATTGAAGCAGCACAAGTAACTAATTTTGATTGGTTTATTTCATTTTTGTGGACTAAGCACAGCTATTACTGTATATATACATTATTTATGATGACCATTATCTGATAAATAGAACATTTTATCATATTTTCTTTTTTAATTACAGTTACAAATTCATTAGGAGTCAGAGCTTTTTTTTCCCCGAATCCAACTCTGACTTCAGGCACCCAAAATTGCTCAGACTCCAACTTCCCAGCCCTGGGAACAACACATATTTGCAAAAACATTTACTATACACTGCAGTCTCTCTAGGACAGTGGTTCCCAACCTTTTCCGGCCCGGGGAACACTTTCTGACCAAATTTTTCTCCGGGGAACGGCGGGGGGGGGGGGGGGGGGGGGTGGATTTGGGGTTGGGTACGGCCCCCGGGTGTTTGCGCAACCTAGTGGACAGTGCCGTGCGCAGCAGGCTATGGGGGGGGGCTGGGGTGCGGCTGCATAGCTAGCATAGTTGCCCCAGTGTAGGGAGTTTAGTTGCCTCAGTATAGCTAGTATAGTGCCCCAGTATAGCCAGAATAGTGCCCCAGTATAGCCAGTATAGCCAGTATAGTGCCCCAATATAGCCAGAATAGTGCCCCAGTATACCTATTATAGTGCCCCAGTATAGCCAGTATAGTGCCCCAGTATAGCTAGTATAGTGCCCCAGTATAGCCAGTATAGTGCCCCAGTATAGCTAGTATAGTGCCCCAGTATAGCTAGTATAGTGCCCCAGTATAGCTAGTATAGTGCCCCAGTATAGCCAGTATAGTGCCCCAGTATAGCCAGAATAGTGCCCCAGTATAGCCAGTATAGTGCCCCAATATAGCCAGTATAGTGCCCCAGTATAGCCAGTATAGTGCCCCAGTATAGCCAGTATAGTGCCCCAGTATAGCCAGAATAGTGCCCCAGTATAGCCAGTATAGTGCCCCAGTATAGCTAGTATAGTGTTCCAGTATAGCCAGTATAGTGCCCCAGTATAGCTAGTATAGTGCCCCAGTATAGCCAGTATAGTGCCCCAGTATAGCTAGTATAGTGCCCCAGTATAGCTAGTATAGTGCCCCAGTATAGCTAGTATAGTGCCCCAGTATAGCTAGTATAGTGCCCCAATATAGCCAGTATAGTGCCCCAGTATAGTGCCCCAGTATAGCCAGTATAGTGCCCCAGTATAGCCAGAATAGTGCCCCAGGATAGCGTCCCAGTATAGTGCCCCAGTATAGCTAGTATAGTGCCCCAGTATAGCCAGAATAGTGCCCCAGTATAGCCAGTATAGTGCCCCAATATAGCCAGAATAGTGCCCCAGTATACCTATTATAGTGCCCCAGTATAGCCAGTATAGTGCCCCAGTATAGCTAGTATAGTGCCCCAGTATAGCCAGTATAGTGCCCCAGTATAGCTAGTATAGTGCCCCAGTATAGCCAGTATAGTGCCCCAGTATAGTGCCCCAGTATAGCTAGTATAGTGCCCCAGTATAGCCAGTATAGTGCCCCAGTATAGCCAGTATAGCGCCCCAGTATAGCCAGTATAGTGCCCCAGTATAGTGCCCCAGTATAGCTAGTATAGTGCCCCAGTATAGCCAGAATAGTGCCCCAGTATAGCCAGTATAGTGCCCCAATATAGCCAGAATAGTGCCCCAGTATACCTATTATAGTGCCCCAGTATACCTATTATAGTGCCCCAGTATAGCCAGTATAGTGCCCCAGTATAGCTAGTATAGTGCCCCAGTATAGCCAGTATAGTGCCCCAGTATAGCCAGAATAGTGCCCCAGTATAGCCAGTATAGTGCCCCAGTATAGCCAGAATAGTGCCCCAGTATAGTGCCCCAGTATAGTGCCCCAGTATAGCTAGTATAGTGCCCCAATATAGCCAGAATAGTGCCCCAGTATAGCCAGTATAGTGCCCCAGTATAGCTAGTATAGTGCCCCAGTATAGCTAGTATAGTGCCCCAGTATAGCCAGTATAGTGCCCCAGTATAGCCAGTATAGTGCCCCAGTATAGCCAGTATAGTGCCCCAGTATAGCTAGTATAGTGCCCCCGTATAGCCAGTATAGTGCCCCCGTATAGCCAGTATAGTGCCCCAGTATAGCCAGTATAGTGCCCCAGTATAGCCAGTATAGTGCCCCCGTATAGCCAGTATAGTGCCCCAGTATAGCCAGTATAGTGCCCCAGTATAGCTAGTATAGTGCCCCAGTATAGCCAGTATAGTGCCCAGTATAGCTAGTATAGTGCCCCAGTATAGCTAGTATAGTGCCCCAGTATAGCTAGTATAGTGCCCCAGTATAGCTAGTATAGTGCCCCAGTATAGTGCCCCAGTATAGCCAGTATAGTGCCCCAGTATAGCCAGAATAGTGCCCCAGTATAGCAAGTATAGTGCCCCAGTATAGCAAGTATAGTGCCCCAATATAGCCAGTATAGTGCCCAGTATAGCTAGTATAGTGCCCCAGTATAGCTAGTATAGTGCCCAGTATAGCTAGTATAGTGCTCAGTATAGCTAGTATAGTGCCCCAGTATAGCTAGTATAGTGCCCCCGTATAGCCAGTATAGTGCCCCAGTATAGCTAGTATAGTGCTCAGTATAGCTAGTATAGTGCCCCAGTATAGCCAGTATAGTGCCCCAGTATAGCCAGTATAGTGCCCCAGTATAGCTAGTATAGTGCCCCAGTATAGCTAGTATAGTGCCCCAGTATAGCCAGTATAGTGCCCAGTATAGCTAGTATAGTGCCCCAGTATAGCCAGTATAGTGCCCCAGTATAGCAAGTATAGTGCCCCAGTATAGCCAGTATAGTGCTCAGTATAGCTAGTATAGTGCCCCAGTATAGCCAGTATAGTGCCCCAGTATAGCCAGTATAGTGCCCCAGTATAGCCAGTATACTGCCCCAGTACAGCCAGTATAGTGCCCCAGTATAGCCAGAATAGTGCCCCAGTATAGCAAGTATAGTGCCCCAGTATAGCCAGTATAGTGCCCAGTATAGCTAGTATAGTGCCCCAGTATAGCCAGTATAGTGCCCAGTATAGCCAGTATAGTGCTCAGTATAGCTAGTATAGTGCCCCAGTATAGCTAGTATAGTGCCCCCGTATAGCCAGTATAGTGCCCAGTATAGCTAGTATAGTGCTCAGTATAGCTAGTATAGTGCCCCAGTATAGCCAGTATAGTGCCCCAGTATAGCCAGTATAGTGCCCAGTATAGCCAGTATAGTGCCCAGTATAGCTAGTATAGTGCCCCAGTATAGCCAGTATAGTGCCCAGTATAGCAAGTATAGTGCCCCAGTATAGCCAGTATAGTGCCCAGTATAGCAAGTATAGTGCCCCAGTATAGCCAGTATAGTGCTCAGTATAGCTAGTATAGTGCCCCAGTATAGCTAGTATAGTGCCCAGTATAGCCAGTATAGTGCCCCAGTATAGCTAGTATAGTGCCCCAGTATAGCCAGTATAGTGCCCAGTATAGCCAGTATAGTGCCCCAGTATAGCTAGTATAGTGCCCCAGTATAGCCAGTATAGTGCCCCAGTATAGCCAGTATAGTGCCCCAGTATAGCTAGTATAGTGCCCCAGTATAGCCAGTATAGTGCCCAGTATAGCAAGTATAGTGCCCCAGTATAGCCAGTATAGTGCTCAGTATAGCTAGTATAGTGCCCCAGTATAGCCAGTATAGTGCCCCAGTATAGCCAGAATAGTGCCCAGTATAGCAAGTATAGTGCCCCAGTATAGCCAGTATAGTGCTCAGTATAGCTAGTATAGTGCCCCAGTATAGCAAGTATAGTGCCCCAGTATAGCCAGTATAGTGCCCAGTATAGCTAGTATAGTGCCCCAATATAGCCAGTATAGTGCCCCAGTATAGCCAGTATAGTGCCCAGTATAGCCAGTATAGTGCCCCAGTATAGCTAGTATAGTGCCCCAGTATAGCCAGTATAGTGCCCCAGTATAGCCAGTATAGTGCCCCAGTATAGCTAGTATAGTGCCCCAGTATAGCCAGTATAGTGCCCAGTATAGCAAGTATAGTGCCCCAGTATAGCCAGTATAGTGCTCAGTATAGCTAGTATAGTGCCCCAGTATAGCTAGTATAGTGCCCAGTATAGTGCCCCAGTATAGTGCCCTAGTATAGCTAGTATAGTGCCCCAGTATAGCTAGTATAGTGCCCCAGTATAGCTAGTATAGTGCCCCAGTATAGCCAGTATAGTGCCCAGTATAGCAAGTATAGTGCCCCAGTATAGCCAGTATAGTGCTCAGTATAGCTAGTATAGTGCCCCAGTATAGCCAGTATAGTGCCCCAGTATAGCCAGTATAGTGCCCCAGTATAGCCAGTATACTGCCCCAGTATAGCCAGTATAGTGCCCCAGTATAGCCAGAATAGTGCCCCAGTATAGCAAGTATAGTGCCCCAGTATAGCCAGTATAGTGCCCAGTATAGCTAGTATAGTGCCCCAGTATAGCCAGTATAGTGCCCAGTATAGCCAGTATAGTGCTCAGTATAGCTAGTATAGTGCCCCAGTATAGCTAGTATAGTGCCCCCGTATAGCCAGTATAGTGCCCCAGTATAGCCAGTATAGTGCCCAGTATAGCTAGTATAGTGCTCAGTATAGCTAGTATAGTGCCCCAGTATAGTGCCCCAGTATAGCCAGTATAGTGCCCAGTATAGCCAGTATAGTGCCCAGTATAGCTAGTATAGTGCCCCAGTATAGCCAGTATAGTGCCCAGTATAGCAAGTATAGTGCCCCAGTATAGCGCCCAGTATAGCAAGTATAGTGCCCCAGTATAGCCAGTATAGTGCTCAGTATAGCTAGTATAGTGCCCCAGTATAGCTAGTATAGTGCCCAGTATAGCCAGTATAGTGCCCAGTATAGCCAGTATAGTGCCCCAGTATAGCCAGTATAGTGCCCCAGTATAGCCAGTATAGTGCCCCAGTATAGCTAGTATAGTGCCCCAGTATAGCCAGTATAGTGCCCAGTATAGCAAGTATAGTGCCCCAGTATAGCCAGTATAGTGCTCAGTATAGCTAGTATAGTGCCCCAGTATAGCCAGTATAGTGCCCCAGTATAGCCAGAATAGTGCCCAGTATAGCAAGTATAGTGCCCCAGTATAGCCAGTATAGTGCTCAGTATAGCTAGTATAGTGCCCCAGTATAGCAAGTATAGTGCCCCAGTATAGCCAGTATAGTGCCCAGTATAGCTAGTATAGTGCCCCAATATAGCCAGTATAGTGCCCCAGTATAGCCAGTATAGTGCCCAGTATAGCCAGTATAGTGCCCCAGTATAGCTAGTATAGTGCCCCAGTATAGCCAGTATAGTGCCCCAGTATAGCCAGTATAGTGCCCCAGTATAGCCAGTATAGTGCCCCAGTATAGCTAGTATAGTGCCCCAGTATAGCCAGTATAGTGCCCAGTATAGCAAGTATAGTGCCCCAGTATAGCCAGTATAGTGCTCAGTATAGCTAGTATAGTGCCCCAGTATAGCTAGTATAGTGCCCCAGTATAGCCAGTATAGTGCACAGTATAGCTAGTATAGTGCCCCAGTATAGCTAGTATAGTGCCCAGTATAGTGCCCCAGTATAGTGCCCTAGTATAGCTAGTATAGTGCCCCAGTATAGCTAGTATAGTGCCCCAGTATAGCCAGTATAGTGCCCCAGTATAGCTAGTATAGTGCCCCAGTATAGCCAGTATAGTGCCCAGTATAGCAAGTATAGTGCCCCAGTATAGCCAGTATAGTGCTCAGTATAGCTAGTATAGTGCCCCAGTATAGCCAGAATAGTGCCCCAGTATAGCTAGTATAGTGCCCCCGTATAGCCAGTATAGTGCCCCAGTATAGCCAGAATAGTGCCCCAGTATAGCCAGTATAGTGCCCCAGTATAGCTAGTATAGTGCCCCAGTATAGCCAGTATTTGCATTTTTTTTGTAAACATGTGTAGGTGAGGTTTTTCTTGTCTTTGGGTTTTTTTTATTTCGTTTTTTTTTTTCTTGTCGTGTGTTATGTTCATAGTCTTGTGTATCTAAGTGCTTCCGGGCGTAAAAGTCCCGTGGTATGTGTGAGGTATGTATGGTGTTATGTGGGTGTTGTCCTTTCATTTTTTGGGGGGTGGTGTATGTGTTCTTTATTTTCCTTTTTATTTCATTTTCTTTGTCTTGTTGGTGTGAAAGATGTATTGTAGGTGCTGTCACTGTCTTTTTGGTGGTGGGTTTATGTTGCATGTGTTTATTTCCGTTTTATGTCTGGTTGTCTTGTCAGTTTGTATGCAAATGAGTGATGTCTCCCCAGCCTGGCTTAAGGCCCATACACACGTCGGATTTGCGCGAACGACGGGTCGTTTGAACGTTAGGGTTAGGCCCGGCGGATCGTTGGTAACCAGTCTTATCTCCCGAACGATAGTCTGTACACACGCCGGATTTCATGCGGAAACGTGCGAACGACGGAACGTTCAAACGACCCGTCGTTCGCGCAAATCCGACGTGTGTATGGGCCTTAATTGTGTCTTTGATATGATAACAGATTGTTACTGGTTGTTTTTGAAAAAGTTATTGTTGCTTTTGGCTTAACACAAATATTGTGATTTTCTTCTTTCCTGTATATGGAGAAAGTTTTGTTTTTCTGTTTTTGATGCATGTGCATATAAATTTCATTGATGTTATATGACGAAATTGCTTTCAGTTTTTATAATGGCATACTCCTTTTTTTATAACTTATTTATTGATGTATGCTATTACTTTGCTGTGGTTTAATAAAAAATTCAACCCTGTCCTCAAGGCCCACCAAGAGTCCTGTATAGCAGAGTTCCCCCAACCCTGTCCTCAAGGCCCACCAACAGTCCTGTATAGAAGACTACCCTTAACCCTGTCCTCAAGACCCACCAACAGTCCTGAGCAGAGTTCCCCAACCCTGTCCTCAAGGCCCACCAACAGTCCTGTATAGAAGACTACCCTTAACCCTGTCCTCAAGACCCACCAACAGTCCTGAGCAGAGTTCCCCAACCCTGTCCTCAAGGCCCACCAACAGTCCTGTATAGCAGACTTCCCCAACCCTGTCCTCAAGGCCCACCAACAGTCCTGTATACGCAGAGTTCCCTAACCCTGTCCTCAAGGCCCACCAACAGTCCTGTATAGCAGAGTTCCCTAACCCTGTCCTCAAGGCCCACCAACAGTCCTGTATATGCATAGTTCCCAACCCTGTCCTCAAGGCCCACCAACAGTCCTGTATAGCAGAGTTCCCCCAACCCTGTCCTCAAGGCCCACCAACAGTCCTGTATAGCAGAGTTCCCTAACCCTGTCCTCAAGGCCCACCAACAGTCCTGTATATGCATAGTTCCCCAACCCTGTCCTCAAGGCCCACCAACAGTCCTGTATAGCAGAGTTCCCTAACCCTGTCCTCAAGGCCCACCAACAGTCCTGTATACGCAGAGTTCCCTAACCCTGTCCTCAAGGCCCACCAACAGTCCTGTATAGCAGACTACCACCAACCCTGTCCTCAAGGCCCACCAACAGTCCTGTATAGAAGACTACCCCTAACCCTGTCCTCAAGGCCCACCAACAGTCCTTTTTGCAGAGTTCCCCAACCCTGTCCTCAAGGCCCACCAACAGTACATGTTTGGCAGAAAACCACAAACATGCACAGGTGGGGTAATTAGTGCCTCAGCAGAGCTGAGTAACTGCCTCTATGGATTACCACAAAACATGCACTGTTGGTGGGCCTTGAGGACAGGGTTGGGGAACTGTGCTGTATAGTATCCCACAGCATATGGATATGACAGCACTCTGCACAGGAAAGGTGGGATCTACTAAGGTCCAGAGATCCCCCCCCCCAGTGCATGTATGCTGCACAGATGGGGATAAGATATCATTATGCCTTTATGGACATGGCACACTGTGTAGTCAAAACTCTTCACATCTCACCTGTTGACTCTCAGGATGCTGGGAATTGTGCCACAGATGCCGTGCTGGGCAATTCTCAGATCTCCACAGCGTGCTCGGAACACTTCATCATAACACTGCAACACAAGACAGGCTCGTGAAATGGGGGACAGTGTGTGGGCTGGTGCAGCAGGGGAGGGGGAGAGGGAGGGAACAGGATGGAGAGAGGACAGTACAGGGGGTGGAGAGAGTGACGGGGGGGGGACAGTGTGTGGGCTGGTGCAGCAGGGGAGAGGGAGGGAACAGGATGGAGAGAGGACAGTACAGGGGGGTGGAGAGAGTGATGGGGGACAGTGTGTGGGCTGGTGCAGCAGAGGAGAGGGAGGGAACAGGATGGAGAGAGCACAGTACAGGGGGGTGGAAAGAGTGATGGAGGGACGTGTGTGTGTGGGCTGGTGTAGCAGGGGAGAGGGAGGGAACAGGATGGAGAGAGGACAGTACAGGGGGTGGAGAGAGTGATGGAGGGACAGTGTGTGGGCTGGTGCAGCAGGGGAGAGGGAGGGAACAGGATGGAGAGAGCACAGTACACGGGGGTGGAAAGAGTGATGGAGGGACAGTGTGTGGGCTGGTGCAGCAGGGGAGAGGGAGGGAACAGGATGGAGAGAGCACAGTACAGGGGGGTGGAGAGAGTGATGGAGGGACAGTGTGTGGGCTGGTGCAGCAGGGGAGAGGGAGGGAACAGGATGGAGAGAGGACAGTACAGGGGGGTGGAGAGAGTGATGGAGGGACGTGTGTGTGGGCTGGTGCAGCAGGGGAGGGGGAGGGAACAGGATGGAGAGAGGACGGTATAGGGGGTGGGAGAGAGTGATGGGGGGACAGTGTGTGGGCTAGTGCAGCAGGGGAGGGGGAGAGGGAGGGAACAGGATGGAGAGAGGACAGTACAGGGGGTGGAGAGAGTGATGGGGGGACAGTGTGTGGGCTGGTGTAGCAGGGGAGGGGAGGGGGGGGGGGGCAGGATGGAGAGAGGACAGTACAGGGGGTGGAGAGAGTGATGGGGGGGGGGGGGACAGTGTGTGGGCTGGTGCAGCAGGGGAGAGGGAGGGAACAGGATGGAGAGAGGACAGTACAGGGGGTGGAGAGAGTGATGGAGGGACAGTGTGTGGGCTGGTGCAGCAGGGGAGAGGGAGGGAACAGGATGGAGAGAGCACAGTACAGTGGGGTGGAAAGAGTGATGGAGGGACGTGTGTGTGGGCTGGTGCAGCAGGGGAGGGAACAGGATGGAGAGAGCACGGTACAGGGGGTGGGAGAGAGTGATGGGGGGACAGTGTGTGGGCTAGTGCAGCAGTGGAGGGGGAGGGAACAGGATGGAGAGAGCACAGTACAGGGGGGGTGGAGAGAGTGATGGAGGGACAGTGTGTGGGCTGGTGTAGCAGGGGAGGGGAGAGGGAGGGAACAGGATGGAGAGAGGACAGTACAGGGGGTGGAGAGAGTGATGGAGGGACAGTGTGTGGGCTGGTGTAGCAGGGGAGGGGAGAGGGAGGGAACAGGATGGAGAGAGGACAGTACAGGGGGGGTGGAGAGAGTGATGGAGGGACAGTGTGTGGGCTGGTGTAGCAGGGGAGGGGAGAGGGAGGGAACAGGATGGAGAGAGGACAGTACAGGGGGGGGTGGGAGAGAGTGATGGGGGGACAGTGTGTGGGCTAGTGAAGCAGGGGAGGGGGAGAGGGAGGGAACAGGATGGAGAGAGGACAGTACAGGGGGGTGGAGAGAGTGATGGGGGACAGTGTGTGGGCTGGTGTAGCAGGGGAGGGGAGAGGGAGGGAACAGGATGGAGAGAGCACAGTACAGGGGGGTGGAGAGAGTGATGGAGGGACAGTGTGTGGGCTGGTGTAGCAGGGGAGGGGAGAGGGAGGGAACAGGATGGAGAGAGGACAGTACAGGGGGGGTGGAGAGAGTGATGGGGGACAGTGTGTGGGCTGGTGTAGCAGGGGAGGGGAGAGGGAGGGAACAGGATGGAGAGAGCACAGTACAGGGGGGTGGAGAGAGTGATGGAGGGACAGTGTGTGGGCTGGTGTAGCAGGGGAGGGGAGAGGGAGGGAACAGGATGGAGAGAGCACAGTACAGGGGGGGTGGAGAGAGTGATGGAGGGACAGTGTGTGGGCTGGTGCAGCAGTGGAGGGAACAGGATGGAGAGAGCACAGTACAGTGGGGTGGAAAGAGTGATGGAGGGACGTGTGTGTGGGCTGGTGCAGCAGGGGAGGGAACAGGATGGAGAGAGCACGGTACAGGGGGTGGGAGAGAGTGATGGGGGGGACAGTGTGTGGGCTAGTGCAGCAGGGGAGGGGGAGAGGGAGGGAACAGGATGGAGAGAGGACAGTACAGGGGGGTGGAGAGAGTGATGGAGTGACAGTGTGTGGGCTAGTGTAGCAGGGGAGGGGAGAGGGAGGGAACAGGATGGAGAGAGGACAGTACAGGGGGTAGAGAGAGTGATGGAGGGACAGTGTGTGGGCTGGTGTAGCAGGGGAGGGGAGAGGGAGGGAACAGGATGGAGAGAGCACAGTACAGGGGGGGTGGAGAGAGTGATGGAGGGACAGTGTGTGGGCTGGTGCAGCAGGGGAGGGGGAGGGGGAAGGGAACAGGACGGAGAGGACAGTACAGGGGGTGGAGAGAGTGATGGAGGGACAGCGTGTGGGCTGGTGCAGCAGGGGAGGGGGAGAGGGAGGGAACAGGATGGAGAGTGGACAGTACAGGGGGGGTGGAGAGAGTGATGGGGGACAGTGTGTGAGCTGGTGCAGCAGGGGAGGGGGAGAGGGAGGGAACAGGATGGAGAGAGGACAGTACAGGGGGGGTGGAGAGAGTGATGGGGGACAGTGTGTGGGCTGGTGTAGCAGGGGAGGGGAGAGGGAGGGAACAGGATGGAGAGAGCACAGTACAGGGGGGTGGAGAGAGTGATGGAGGGACAGTGTGTGGGCTGGTGTAGCAGGGGAGGGGAGAGGGAGGGAACAGGATGGAGAGAGGACAGTACAGGGGGGGTGGAGAGAGTGATGGGGGACAGTGTGTGGGCTGGTGTAGCAGGGGAGGGGAGAGGGAGGGAACAGGATGGAGAGAGCACAGTACAGGGGGGGTGGAGAGAGTGATGGAGGGACAGTGTGTGGGCTGGTGCAGCAGTGGAGGGAACAGGATGGAGAGAGCACAGTACAGGGGGGGTGGAGAGAGTGATGGAGGGACAGTGTGTGGGCTGGTGCAGCAGTGGAGGGGGAGGGAACAGGATGGAGAGAGGACAGTACAGGGGGGGTGGAGAGAGTGATGGAGGGACAGTGTGTGGGCTGGTGTAGCAGGGGAGGGGAGAGGGAGGGAACAGGATGGAGAGAGGACAGTACAGGGGGTGGAGAGAGTGATGGAGGGACAGTGTGTGGGCTGGTGTAGCAGGGGAGGGGAGAGGGAGGGAACAGGATGGAGAGAGCACAGTACAGGGGGGTGGAGAGAGTGATGGAGGGACAGTGTGTGGGCTGGTGCAGCAGTGGAGGGGGAGGGAACAGGATGGAGAGAGCACAGTACAGGGGGGTGGAGAGAGTGATGGAGGGACAGTGTGTGGGCTGGTGCAGCAGGGGAGGGGGAGGGGGGAGGGAACAGGACGGAGAGGACAGTACAGGGGGTGGAGAGAGTGATGGAGGGACAGTGTGTGGGCTGGTGTAGCAGGGGAGGGGAGAGGGAGGGAACAGGACGGAGAGGACAGTACAGGGGGTGGAGAGAGTGATGGAGGGACAGTGTGTGGGCTGGTGTAGCAGGGGAGGGGAGAGGGAGGGAACAGGATGGAGAGAGGACAGTACAGGGGGGGTGGAGAGAGTGATGGAGGGACAGTGTGTGGGCTGGTGCAGCAGTGGAGGGGGAGGGAACAGGATGGAGAGAGGACAGTACAGGGGGGGTGGAGAGAGTGATGGAGGGACAGTGTGTGGGCTGGTGTAGCAGGGGAGGGGAGAGGGAGGGAACAGGATGGAGAGAGGACAGTACAGGGGGGTGGAGAGAGTGATGGAGGGACAGTGTGTGGGCTGGTGCAGCAGTGGAGGGGGAGGGAACAGGATGGAGAGAGGACAGTACAGGGGGGGTGGAGAGAGTGATGGAGGGACAGTGTGTGGGCTGGTGTAGCAGGGGAGGGGAGAGGGAGGGAACAGGATGGAGAGAGCACAGTACAGGGGGGTGGAGAGAGTGATGGAGGGACAGTGTGTGGGCTGGTGTAGCAGGGGAGGGGAGAGGGAGGGAACAGGATGGAGAGAGCACAGTACAGGGGGGTGGAGAGAGTGATGGAGGGACAGTGTGTGGGCTGGTGTAGCAGGGGAGGGGAGAGGGAGGGAACAGGATGGAGAGAGGACAGTACAGGGGGGTGGAGAGAGTGATGGAGGGACAGTGTGTGGGCTGGTGCAGCAGGGGAGGGGGAGGGGGGAGGGAACAGGACGGAGAGGACAGTACAGGGGGTGGAGAGAGTGATGGGGGACAGTGTGTGGGCTGGTGTAGCAGGGGAGGGGAGAGGGAGGGAACAGGATGGAGAGAGCACAGTACAGGGGGGTGGAGAGAGTGATGGAGGGACAGTGTGTGGGCTGGTGTAGCAGGGGAGGGGAGAGGGAGGGAACAGGACGGAGAGGACAGTACAGGGGGTGGAGAGAGTGATGGGGGACAGTGTGTGGGCTGGTGTAGCAGGGGAGGGGAGAGGGAGGGAACAGGATGGAGAGAGCATAGTACAGGGGGGTGGAGAGAGTGATGGAGGGACAGTGTGTGGGCTGGTGTAGCAGGGGAGGGGAGAGGGAGGGAACAGGATGGAGAGAGGACAGTACAGGGGGGTGGAGAGAGTGATGGAGGGACAGTGTGTGGGCTGGTGCAGCAGTGGAGGGGGAGGGAACAGGATGGAGAGAGCACAGTACAGGGGGGTGGAGAGAGTGATGGAGGGACAGTGTGTGGGCTGGTGTAGCAGGGGAGGGGAGAGGGAGGGAACAGGATGGAGAGAGCACAGTACAGGGGGGTGGAGAGAGTGATGGAGGGACAGTGTGTGGGCTGGTGTAGCAGGGGAGGGGAGAGGGAGGGAACAGGATGGAGAGAGGACAGTACAGGGGGGGTGGAGAGAGTGATGGAGGGACAGTGTGTGGGCTGGTGTAGCAGGGGAGGGGAGAGGGAGGGAACAGGATGGAGAGAGCACAGTACAGGGGGGTGGAGAGAGTGATGGAGGGACAGTGTGTGGGCTGGTGTAGCAGGGGAGGGGAGAGGGAGGGAACAGGATGGAGAGAGCACAGTACAGGGGGGTGGAGAGAGTGATGGAGGGACAGTGTGTGGGCTGGTGTAGCAGGGGAGGGGAGAGGGAGGGAACAGGATGGAGAGAGGACAGTACAGGGGGTGGAGAGAGTGATGGAGGGACAGTGTGTGGGCTGGTGTAGCAGGGGAGGGGAGAGGGAGGGAACAGGATGGAGAGAGGACAGTACAGGGGGGTGGAGAGAGTGATGGAGGGACAGTGTGTGGGCTGGTGCAGCAGGGGAGGGGGAGGGGGGAGGGAACAGGACGGAGAGGACAGTACAGGGGGTGGAGAGAGTGATGGGGGACAGTGTGTGGGCTGGTGTAGCAGGGGAGGGGAGAGGGAGGGAACAGGATGGAGAGAGCACAGTACAGGGGGGTGGAGAGAGTGATGGAGGGACAGTGTGTGGGCTGGTGTAGCAGGGGAGGGGAGAGGGAGGGAACAGGATGGAGAGAGCACAGTACAGGGGGGTGGAGAGAGTGATGGAGGGACAGTGTGTGGGCTGGTGCAGCAGAGGAGAGGGAGGGAACAGGATGGAGAGAGCACAGTACAGGGGGGGTGGAGAGAGTGATGGAGGGACAGTGTGTGGGCTGGTGCAGCAGTGGAGGGGGAGGGAACAGGATGGAGAGAGCACAGTACAGGGGGGGTGGAGAGAGTGATGGAGGGACAGTGTGTGGGCTGGTGCAGCAGTGGAGGGGGAGGGAACAGGATGGAGAGAGGACAGTACAGGGGGGGTGGAGAGAGTGATGGAGGGACAGTGTGTGGGCTGGTGTAGCAGGGGAGGGGAGAGGGAGGGAACAGGATGGAGAGAGCACAGTACAGGGGGGTGGAGAGAGTGATGGAGGGACAGTGTGTGGGCTGGTGCAGCAGGGGAGGGGAGAGGGAGGGAACAGGATGGAGAGGATATTACAGGGGGGTGGAGAGAGTGATGGAGGCAGGGCCATGGAGTCGGTACAAAAATCCACCGACTCCTCTAATCAGGGCTGTGGAGTCGGAGTCGAGGCAATTTTGGGCACCCGAAGTCGGAGTCGTTGATTTCATAAACTGAGGAGTCGGAGTCGGATGATTTTTGTACAAAATCCACAGCCCTGCTAAGTATTAGGCTAAGGAGTCGGAATCGAGGAGTCGGAGCTATTTTGGGTACCCGGAGTCGTGGCTTCATAAACTGAGGAGTCAAAGATTTTTGTACCGACTCCAAATCCCTGCCTCTAATTTGCATATTACAATCTTGTTGATTGACAGTATGTAACATAAAATTCATCTCTTAACTGCCAACGCTTGGGAATTTTACAAGACGACTGAACTGAGAGGGATCTGGAGGCTGCCATATTTATTCCCTTTTAAACAATACTAGTTACCTGGCTATCCAGCTGATCTTCTGCCTATAATACTTTTAGTCATAGACTTAACCACTTCTCTACCACAGGTTTTTTCCCCTTCAAAAGCTCTTCCCATTCATTCGGTAATAACTTTATCACTAATTATCACACTGAAATGATCTATACATTATTTTTTGCGAGAAAACCTAGGCTTTCTTTGGGCAGTACTTTATGCTAAGAATTATATTATTTTATATGCATTTGACAGGGAAGAAGAAGAAAAAATGAAAAAAAAAATCACCATTTCTCAGCTTTTAGCCATTGTAGTTTAAAAATAAAAATGTGCTAATGTAGATAAAATAGACATTTTATTTGCCCATTTGTCCCGGTTATTACAATGTTTAAATTGTGTCCCTAGTACAAAGTATGGTGATAATATTTTATTTTGGGTTAGGGGTGAAGGAGTTTAAAAAATAATGAAAATGTATTTAATGTTCCTATGGTAAGTGAATAATGGTGTATTTTGAAGTAGTTTTACTTTTTGGCCACACGATGGTGCTATATGTACTCCTGAACCAAATATTTAGATGTGTTTATAGGTGTTTGTAAACAAGGACGTAGAAAAGCGTGGCAGAAGTTGCTAAGTGGTTAAAGGACTTACGAGGCCAAAATGTCTAAAAAAAGCAAAGTACCTGTAAGCTGTTTAAATGCACGGAGGACGCCGTGCGCGCCCTCCGTGCAGTTCCACCGGGTCCCCTTCCTGAGATCGCCCCCCGCGCCGACCCCGACCCCCCAGGCCGGGTCGGGCTCTCGTGCCGCTCTCAATATGGCCGCTTCCATTGGCCGCGGCTGCGCAGTCCGCCTGGCCACGAGTGCGGCTGCGCAGCTCTACGGCCAACCCCCCGAACCACGCACTGTAGCGTGGATCGGAGGGGTTGGCCGTAGAGCTGCGCAGCCGCACTCGCGGCCAGGCGGACTGCGCAGCCGCGGCCAATGGAAGCGGCCATATTGAGAGCGGCACGAGAGCCCGACCCGGCCTGGGGGGTCGGCGATCTCAGGAAGGGGACCCGGCGGAACTGCACGGAGGGCGCGCACGGCGTCCTCCGTGCATTTAAACAGCTTACAGGTACTTTGCTTTTTTAGACATTTTGGCCTCGTAAGTCCTTTAAGCCTCGTTCACATCATACGCACTTCCGCGTGCATTTGGTAGCGCGTATGTCGTGGTAACACGCAAGAACGGCAGAAGGGTATAGACAGCCTTTCTGTTGTTCACATCAAATGCGCTGCTCAGCAGTACAATACGCTATGATGCACTTGTGTACTGCTGCATGCATTCTGCCCGCAAGCACAGAGCTGACCCCAAACAACAGTATGCAGCAGAAGGTATGTATAAAAACTTTTCTTTTCATCCTTCTCAGGTACCCTTTAATTCCTAGTCACCAAACCAAATTTTAACAACATATCAAATTATTTGATTTCATCAGCAAAGGGAGTGCGTACATTTGCATAAATCAGCATCAATGCAGAATTATTTCCATCTCATTGACCATCTCTATTAGTGACACGGCTACACATCCAGGGCTGTGAAGTCGGTACAAAAATCCACCGACTCCTCTAATTTGCATATTACAATCTTGTTGATTGAGGGTGCGTTTCCACTAGTGCGGTGCGGAATCGTTGCGGATTCCCCGCAGACAAATTCGCATGCAGGAGCGAAATTGCATGCAGTTGTATGCGAATTTTACCGCGAATTCGCATACGATTTCGCATGGATGACGCTGTGTGCGAATTTAACCATGGCAGTGCCTGTGTGCTTTTTCATTGATTCCATGCGAAATCGTTTGCGAATTCACATGAAAATCCGCATACAAAAACGCCATGCGATTTCCCTATTAAATACATTGTATGCGAATCGCATGCAGTGTGTGCGGTGTCCGAATTCGGACAGCTCTGCTGTGCAGATTTTTCCTGCACAAGAAAACGCAACGTTTTCCTGACAAGTGGACACAAGCTCCTTCACTTTTATTGGTTATGCGAATTTGCATGCGGGGAACGCATGCGAATTCGCGTTAGTGGAAACGCACCCTGAAAGTATGTAACAGGAAATTTGTCTCTTAACTGCCAATGCTTAGGAATTTTAAAAGACAACTGAAGTGAGAAGGATATGTAGACTACTATATTTATTCCCTTTAGACTAAAACTAGTCCTTGGTAAGAGTACTTGTAAAAGGTACAAACCGGAACAAAGAACATCTATCAGGCCCTAGGCAATGTAAGTGTGGGTACATGTAAGAATGATGTGCAGGTACTCTGCAGGGGAATGAGGAGATTGTAAACAGACAACACCTCTGTGTTCAATGTGCACAGCATTCTCAGTGGATTCCCTGCAGCTCTGTGGGGAGTGCATATGTAGAGTATAGTACTGCTGTGTAACAAAGTAAACCTGAGACAGATTAAAGTTTTATACATACCTGGGGCTTCCTCCAGCCCCCTTCAGGCTAATCAGTCCCTCGCTGTCCTCCTCCGCCACCTGGATCTTCTGCTATGAGTCCTGGTAATTCAGCCAGTCAGCGCTGTCCGGCCGCATGCCGCTCCCACAGCCAGGAACATTCTGCACCTGCGCAATAGTGCTGCGCAGGTGTAGTATGCTCCTGGCGGCGGAGTGTGTGCATGCGCACTACGCCCGACTGGCTCAAGTACCTGGACTCATAGCAGAAGATCCAGGTGGTGGAGGAGGACAACGAGGGACTGATTAGCCTGAAGGGGGCTGGAGGAAGCCCCAGGTATGTATAAAACTTTTCTTTTCATCTGTCTCAAGGGTTACGAAATAACCCTTTAATTCGTAGTCACCAAACCAAATTTTAAACGTCAAATTATTTGATTTCATGAGCAAAGAGTGTGCGTACATTTGCATAAACCAGCATCAGTGCAGAATTATTTCCATCTCATTGACCATCTCTATTAGTGACACGGCTACACATCAGGCTTTATTCTTACAGCATAGATGTTATTTAGTATATATAAGAGATTCCTGTGTACACATCATATATACAGTCACAATCAGATATGTATATCTGACTTTAAAATGCTTGGAAGAACAAAGAGAAATCGAGAGCCCGATATGGTGTAGTATTGTTAAGTTAGTTGTGGTTAAAAGCAAAATATTTAGATATACTCACAAACATGGGTTACCCATAGGCAACCACTTCAAGTGCAGGTGGGGAGTATTAGAACCTGACCCCACTCAGGTTTTTAAGATGTCGCTCTCTGTAGATAGGAAACGGGGTAGCACCCCTCCACCGAGGGTGGACTCAAGATTTCAGCAAGGCTTGGTGTACAGAGGCGCCAGAGTAGAATAAAAACGTTTAAAAACCGTCTAAAAGAGGGGGATGTTCAGGTGGACTTACCTCCCTCAAAAATATAAAACTCAATTGAGTCACAATATATCAATACAAAAATATTTTATTGAACTCCACTTAGTGCAACGCGTTTCGCAGGTGTGGTCCTGCTTCATCAGGCAAACAGGAGTATAACTATAAAACAAACAGAAATATATACAAACATAATGACCCATAGAAATAGCTTAAAATAAAGGCGCAGTTTAAAAACATAAGAAGACATGATAAAATTGTAACATTTTTGGTCGCAGTGTAGTAAAAACTCGCTCTGTCTAAAAATTGCATCTAATTGATCATAAAATATGCAAAAGAATCCAAAGTGTACACAAAAGTTAATAAATATCCATAGTTGTCAATTGATATACTAAAGTTCATCAGCTTACAGATTAAAGGATAGTCAGTTTAGTAAGTATAACATATAGTACTATTTTATGGCCCTAGAGCTTACTTGCAAGAAGAATTACTAACAGTCTAAACTGATATAATAAAATTCAGCACCTCAGCAAGAGTGACTTACCTCAATGGGTCTAGATGCAGAAGTGAGCGCCTCTGTGTAGATGTGCGAGGGGGCTCTGCTTATATAGGGAGTGTGGTTGCACTAATTGATCCTAATGCACCAATCAAAATCTGCCATGTCAGCAAGGCGTGCCAATTTGGGTGCACCTGAAAGTGGTCATGAGGCTGGAACGCACACATAAACATCAAGGCAGCATGGTGGTATAGTGGTTAGCACTCTCGCCTTGCAAGTGCTGGGTACCTGGTTCGAATCCCAACCAAGTCAACATCTGCAAGCTTTTTTTATATATATTATATTAAGTCTCATTAATTATAGTAGTAGATGAACTCTGCGAGTGGGCAGTATCTATGTAAGGACTAGTCACTGGTATTCGTTGTAAAAAAAAATATATAAAAAAAAAAAAAAAAAAAAAAAAAAAAAAATTATATATATATATATATATATATATATATATATATATATATATATATATATATATATATATATATATATATATATATATATATATATATATATATATATATATATATATATATATATATATATATATATATATATATATATATATATATATATATATATATATATATATATATATATATATATATATATATATATATATATTGAATGAAAAAAGATGTCATATTGCATTGTTTGTGAAACTGCTAGTAAACCAATAGATCAGAAAAGACTATATATTGTTAACACCAATTTTTGTGGTGATCAGATAACAGTGTCACCATCTAGTGGTGAAAGTATATATGATAGCCCAGGTTATGTACAATGCTGGATAAAAATGATACTAAAAGCTCTGAATTTTATACAAGCAACATAAGAATCAAACACAAGTTAAAATGGCAATTATAAAATTATATAAAATATTATTAAACAGATTAAATGGGAGAAGATAAGATCATAAAGTAAAAGAGAGGACCATTAAAATAGTATAAAATTGTGAGTACTAAAAATCAGGTATTTTATAGAATTAGATGGGGGGTTGGATCAGAAGATTTTCTCAAGCACCTCATTTAACCCCATGGGTACTAAGGTCTTCAGAATTTGGATCCAGTACATCTCCCTATGCCGCAATATCTCAAAAGCATTGGTGGTATTAGTGGGTAGGGCTTCTATTAGGGTGATCGTGAACAAGTGGGGGTTTTTGAGGTGATGGGTACCAAAGTGGCGAGACACGCTGTGCAGTGCATAGTTGTTGATTATATTTCTCTTGTGTTGCCCAATGCGGCTCCTGGTGGTCTGGGTAGTACGTCCGATATATTGTAACTTACACGGGCATGAAATTAGATAGATTACATTCCTTGTTTCGCATGTTATAGTCTGTTTTATTGTGTACTGGGTATTGGTTGTGAATGATTGGAAAGTGTCTGTTTGTGTAATGAAGGTGCAAGCTTGGCAACGGGGCTTTTTGCAGGTATAAGATCCTGGGCGTGAGGGATTGGTAGATTGTCCTGGGGTGTTGGAAGGAGGGTTCTTTAATCTACTTGGGGCCAGTAAATTTCGGAGGTTGGGGGCTCTCCTAAAGGTTAATGTGGGATTCTTGGGAATAGTTTTCCCTAGATAAGGGTCCTGTAGCAGTATTTCCCATCTGGAATTGAGTATGGTTCTGATGCTCTTATGTTGGGAGCTGAATTTTGTAATTATTCTTGGAAAGAGGGCAGAGGAGGTAGTTGTATGGGTGGGTTGTGATGTGGGTGGTGGGTTGGGGATGGTGGCTCTTTGTTTGGCATCTCTGATTAGTTTACGTGGATATTGACGTTCTCTGAATTTTTCTGTAAGTGTTTTTGATTGTTCGTTGTAATCTTTCCTGTCTGTGCAGTTGCGAAATATTCGTCTGTATTGGCTATATGGAGTGTTGGTGGTCCAGGGGCGGTGGTGATGACTGTCAAAATGAATGTAATTATTAGCGTCGACTTTCTTGAAGTGTGTTTTGGTCTTGATGATATTTGAATCGGTAAACAGGATGAGATCGAGGTATTCTATGGAAGTGTGACTGTATTGGGAGGTAAATTGTAGTCCTGCTGGGTTTATATTCAAAAATTCTACAAAATGTATTATGAGTGATGGATCACCTTGCCAAATGAATATCAGGTCATCAATGTATCGACGGTAGAAGATTATATTGGAGGAGAAGGGGTTGTTATGGGTGAATTTTAAATACTCTAAATAGCCCATTGCTAGGTTGGCATAGGAGGGTGCGAAAGAACTTCCCATAGCTGTACCTGTTTGTTGATGATAAAATGTATCTGAAAAAGCAAAAGTATTGTGCTTCAATATGAACTCAGCACAACCTATCAAAAAAGCTTGTTGTGCTGTTGGCATGTTGGGGTTGCTCCTTAAAAAGAATTCTAGTGCTGTAAGTCCAAAGGGGTGCGGTATGTTGGTATATAATGAGGTTACATCGCAAGTCAACCATATGTAGTCTGATTGCCAGTTTATATCTTTCAGTAGATGGATAAGATGTTGTGAATCTTTTAAGTATGAGGGAAGGGTCTGTACGTGGGTTTGTAGGTGTTTGTCTAGGAACTGAGATAAATTACTGGTGACTGATTCTATTCCGGAGATGATCGGTCGACCTGGTGGTTTGTTGAGTGTTTTGTGGATTTTAGGTAAGTAATAGAAAAACGGTATCTTGGGGTGTTGGTTTATGATAAATGCTCTTTCGTTTTTGGTTAAAATGCCGTTGAGGTATGCTGTATTGATGAAAGTTTTTAGTTTGTTGTTATATTCCAGGGTAGGGTCATGGTCGAGGGGTGTGTAATGGTCGGTATTGTTGAGTAGTCTAAATGATTCTTCTAGGTAATCAGATTTATTGAGCAGGACCACTCCTCCGCCCTTGTCTGCTGGTTTGACGATTATGTCATGATTGTTTTGGAGGGTTTTAAGGGCTCTGTTTTCTGAGCGATTAAGGTTGGAAGTATGGATTGGTGTTTCAAGGTCCAGTTTTTGTAGATCCTCAAGTACCAGAGAATAAAATGTAGAGATGAAGTTGCCTTTGGATGCTGTGGGATAAAATCTAGACTTTCCTTTCAGTTGAGTAGTGATATATTTCTCTAGGGCTAGTTCACCTGGGACTAGGGTACAGGTAGGTATGTTCTCATTGTTGGTGATGATAAGGGCTGTATCGGGATCAAGAACAGGTTGTTTTTTTATAGCAAAATGCCGCTTTAATGTCAGTTTCCGTATATAGGCATTCAAGTCTGAAAAAAGTTCTGACATGCTTGAATTGTTGGTGGGACAGAAAGACAAACCCTTCTGGAGTAGTTCAGTTTCATGTGAGGTGAGAATGTGGGTAGACAGATTGAATATAGATTTCATATTATTGGCTGGGTTATCTGGGTTCAGAATCTGTTTCTCTTTTCTCCTTTTTCCTCTGCGTCCTCTCTTTCTGGGCTTGGGGGGGGGCGTTTCAGGGTAAACCTTGGTTTCAAGAGGACCCTGTTGCCTGTGGGGCTGGGCATGGGGAGCAGTAGGGAGTTCTGGGAGAGGGTAGAGGGAAGATCTAAAAAAGAGGCCGTGGCTGTGATGGTTGTATCAAGATTCCCGTCCCCCCCGGAGGTGTTACTGGTCTCATGAATTGCATTGAGCTGATTGTTGGTGATGTCAGCCCTAAGATGTGTATCCACTACAGGAGTGTTGGGGCCAAGAACAACTGGTGGGGGAGGGGACATATTGTCCTGGGCTTGTGTTTGTGAATCGTAAATGCTCAGTTGGGAGGCTCTTAAATCATCTGGGGGCTCTGAATGTGGGACTTGAGGAGTGTTGCAGGTTTCTGCTCCACCGGTAGGTTTGTGACCTTGGGAGAGAGAATCTGGGGGGGCGCCATTGAGAAATTTGTACATAGGGAGTTCATTGATTTTGAAAATAGTTTTTGTGGGCTTTAGGCCCGATGTTTTTTTACTTTTGGTTTTGGTGTTCCTTGGAGGTTTGGCTTTGGCCACAAGTGGGTTGGTTGGGGGTGGAGTCTGATCTTGAATTGAGATAGTTGGAGCCGCAGAGGGCAAAATATTATTGATGGACAGTGTGGGGACGTCTACCATAGGCGCTTTTTTGAAAAGCGTTTTTTCCAACATAGTGGTGTGGGCAAAACTAAACCTAGGGGGATTGTATGTTTGTATATATTTCTGTTTGTTTTATAGTTATACTCCTGTTTGCCTGATGAAGCAGGACCACACCTGCGAAACGCGTTGCACTAAGTGGAGTTCAATAAAATATTTTTGTATTGATATATTGTGACTCAATTGAGTTTTATATTTTTGAGGGAGGTAAGTCCACCTGAACATCCCCCTCTTTTAGACGGTTTTTAAACGTTTTTATTCTACTCTGGCGCCTCTGTACACCAAGCCTTGCTGAAATCTTGAGTCCACCCTCGGTGGAGGGGTGCTACCCCGTTTCCTATCTACAGAGAGCGACATCTTAAAAACCTGAGTGGGGTCAGGTTCTAATACTCCCCACCTGCACTTGAAGTGGTTGCCTATGGGTAACCCATGTTTGTGAGTATATCTAAATATTTTGCTTTTAACCACAACTAACTTAACAATACTACACCATATCGGGCTCTCGATTTCTCTTTGTTCTTCCAAGCATATTCCTTCCTCTACGTCACACTTGGGTCACGTTAGAGCGACAGATCGATTGCAGTCCCAATATGGAGTTTATAGAAGACCGAGCCACACACAGAAACTGCCTTCTGGCACAATTCAAAACACACACATCTGTTGATACTACCGATACCCCTGCTGAACCGGACAACAACCCAGCAATCCCTGATATCGACTTAAAACCTTTATTTAAAGAACTAGAAACTGCTCTAAAAGACGAATTCTTTAACTTGGCCGACATTGCCATGCAACAGACATATATTGAAGAAAAAATATCACCGGATGGCATCAGAATCAAAACTCTCTCCACCTTTCCCAAAGACCTTGTGTACAGTGACGAGTGGTACATTTACTTAGAGGTGTGCACAGGGGGGATGATGGAGAGAATTATTGCTAAAAGAAAGACCATTGTTGCTGGCTTACAGCCTACCATCAATAGCCTCAAACTTACTATTGCCCTTCACTCAAAAAGCAAGCAATACCCAGCACTCATGTCCAACCTTGTATCCAAAATAAAAAAATTTGAAATTGAAACAATAGACACAAAACTTAAGAAATTGAATCGAGATAGGCTGGCCTATGCCGAGCATAGAGAAAGGGAAAGAAAATCCAGGTTCCCTCCAGCCTATCCGACACCTTCACCAGCACCCCCTGCACCTTCACGTCCGCCACCTCTTATGAGTCTTTCAGTCCCGGTACCCCAATCACGGATTTTCCCACCCTACCCACCTCCACATCCAGTACCACCACCCACATTCCCACCACCCACACAGGCACCAACCACACCAATTCCGCCCCCACCCTCTTACAATCCCCCTAGGTTTAGTTTTGCCCACACCACTATGTTGGAAAAAACGCTTTTCAAAAAAGCGCCTATGGTAGACGTCCCCACACTGTCCATCAATAATATTTTGCCCTCTGCGGCTCCAACTATCTCAATTCAAGATCAGACTCCACCCCCAACCAACCCACTTGTGGCCAAAGCCAAACCTCCAAGGAACACCAAAACCAAAAGTAAAAAAACATCGGGCCTAAAGCCCACAAAAACTATTTTCAAAATCAATGAACTCCCTATGTACAAATTTCTCAATGGCGCCCCCCCAGATTCTCTCTCCCAAGGTCACAAACCTACCGGTGGAGCAGAAACCTGCAACACTCCTCAAGTCCCACATTCAGAGCCCCCAGATGATTTAAGAGCCTCCCAACTGAGCATTTACGATTCACAAACACAAGCCCAGGACAATATGTCCCCTCCCCCACCAGTTGTTCTTGGCCCCAACACTCCTGTAGTGGATACACATCTTAGGGCTGACATCACCAACAATCAGCTCAATGCAATTCATGAGACCAGTAACACCTCCGGGGGGGACGGGAATCTTGATACAACCATCACAGCCACGGCCTCTTTTTTAGATCTTCCCTCTACCCTCTCCCAGAACTCCCTACTGCTCCCCATGCCCAGCCCCACAGGCAACAGGGTCCTCTTGAAACCAAGGTTTACCCTGAAACGCCCCCCCCCCAAGCCCAGAAAGAGAGGACGCAGAGGAAAAAGGAGAAAAGAGAAACAGATTCTGAACCCAGATAACCCAGCCAATAATATGAAATCTATATTCAATCTGTCTACCCACATTCTCACCTCACATGAAACTGAACTACTCCAGAAGGGTTTGTCTTTCTGTCCCACCAACAATTCAAGCATGTCAGAACTTTTTTCAGACTTGAATGCCTATATACGGAAACTGACATTAAAGCGGCATTTTGCTATAAAAAAACAACCTGTTCTTGATCCCGATACAGCCCTTATCATCACCAACAATGAGAACATACCTACCTGTACCCTAGTCCCAGGTGAACTAGCCCTAGAGAAATATATCACTACTCAACTGAAAGGAAAGTCTAGATTTTATCCCACAGCATCCAAAGGCAACTTCATCTCTACATTTTATTCTCTGGTACTTGAGGATCTACAAAAACTGGACCTTGAAACACCAATCCATACTTCCAACCTTAATCGCTCAGAAAACAGAGCCCTTAAAACCCTCCAAAACAATCATGACATAATCGTCAAACCAGCAGACAAGGGCGGAGGAGTGGTCCTGCTCAATAAATCTGATTACCTAGAAGAATCATTTAGACTACTCAACAATACCGACCATTACACACCCCTCGACCATGACCCTACCCTGGAATATAACAACAAACTAAAAACTTTCATCAATACAGCATACCTCAACGGCATTTTAACCAAAAACGAAAGAGCATTTATCATAAACCAACACCCCAAGATACCGTTTTTCTATTACTTACCTAAAATCCACAAAACACTCAACAAACCACCAGGTCGACCGATCATCTCCGGAATAGAATCAGTCACCAGTAATTTATCTCAGTTCCTAGACAAACACCTACAAACCCACGTACAGACCCTTCCCTCATACTTAAAAGATTCACAACATCTTATCCATCTACTGAAAGATATAAACTGGCAATCAGACTACATATGGTTGACTTGCGATGTAACCTCATTATATACCAACATACCGCACCCCTTTGGACTTACAGCACTAGAATTCTTTTTAAGGAGCAACCCCAACATGCCAACAGCACAACAAGCTTTTTTGATAGGTTGTGCTGAGTTCATATTGAAGCACAATACTTTTGCTTTTTCAGATACATTTTATCATCAACAAACAGGTACAGCTATGGGAAGTTCTTTCGCACCCTCCTATGCCAACCTAGCAATGGGCTATTTAGAGTATTTAAAATTCACCCATAACAACCCCTTCTCCTCCAATATAATCTTCTACCGTCGATACATTGATGACCTGATATTCATTTGGCAAGGCGATCCATCACTCATAATACATTTTGTAGAATTTTTGAATATAAACCCAGCAGGACTACAATTTACCTCCCAATACAGTCACACTTCCATAGAATACCTCGATCTCATCCTGTTTACCGATTCAAATATCATCAAGACCAAAACACACTTCAAGAAAGTCGACGCTAATAATTACATTCATTTTGACAGTCATCACCACCGCCCCTGGACCACCAACACTCCATATAGCCAATACAGACGAATATTTCGCAACTGCACAGATAGGAAAGATTACAATGAACAATCAAAAACACTCACAGAAAAATTCAGAGAACACCAATATCCACGTAAACTAATCAGAGATGCCAAACAAAGAGCCACCATCCCCAACCCACCACCCACATCACAACCTACTCAAACAACCACCTCCTCCGCCCTCTTTCCAAGATTCATTACAAAATTCAGCTCCCAACATAAGACCATCAGAACCATACTCAAATCTAGATGGGAAATACTGCTACAGGACCCTTATCTAGTGAAAACTATTCCCAAGAATCCCACATTAACCTTTAGGAGAGCCCCCAACCTCCGAAATTTACTGGCCCCAAGTAGATTAAAGAACCCTCCTTCCACCACCCCAGGACAATCTACCACACGCCCAGGATCTTATACCTGCAAAAAGCCCCGTTGCCAAGCTTGCACCTTCATTACACAAACAGACACTTTCCAATCATTCACAACCAATACCCAGTACACAATAAAACAGACTATAACATGTGAAACAAGGAATGTAATCTATCTAATTTCATGCCCGTGTAAGTTACAATATATCGGACGTACTACCCAGACCACCAGGAGCCGCATTGGGCAACACAAGAGAAATATAATCAACAACTATGCACTGCACAGCGTGTCTCGCCACTTTGGTACCCATCACCTCAAAAACCCCCACTTGTTCACGATCACCCTAATAGAAGCCCTACCCACTAATACCACCAATGCTTTTGAGATATTGCGGCATAGGGAGATGTACTGGATCCAAATTCTGAAGACCTTAGTACCCATGGGGTTAAATGAGGTGCTTGAGAAAATCTTCTGATCCAACCCCCCATCTAATTCTATAATATACCTGATTTTTAGTACTCACAATTTTATACTATTTTAATGGTCCTCTCTTTTACTTTATGATCTTATCTTCTCCCATTTAATCTGTTTAATAATATTTTATATAATTTTATAATTGCCATTTTAACTTGTGTTTGATTCTTATGTTGCTTGTATAAAATTCAGAGCTTTTAGTATCATTTTTATCCAGCATTGTACATAACCTGGGCTATCATATATACTTTCACCACTAGATGGTGACACTGTTATCTGATCACCACAAAAATTGGTGTTAACAATATATAGTCTTTTCTGATCTATTGGTTTACTAGCAGTTTCACAAATAATGCAATATGACATCTTTTTTCATTCAATATATATATATATATATATATATATATATATATATATATATATATATATATATATATATATATATATATATATATAATTTTTTTTTTTTTTTTTTTTTTTTTTTTTTTTTATATTTTTTTACAACGAATACCAGTGACTAGTCCTTACATAGATACTGCCCACTCGCAGAGTTCATCTACTACTATAATTAATGAGACTTAATATAATATATATAAAAAAAGCTTGCAGATGTTGACTTGGTTGGGATTCGAACCAGGTACCCAGCACTTGCAAGGCGAGAGTGCTAACCACTATACCACCATGCTGCCTTGATGTTTATGTGTGCGTTCCAGCCTCATGACCACTTTCAGGTGCACCCAAATTGGCACGCCTTGCTGACATGGCAGATTTTGATTGGTGCATTAGGATCAATTAGTGCAACCACACTCCCTATATAAGCAGAGCCCCCTCGCACATCTACACAGAGGCGCTCACTTCTGCATCTAGACCCATTGAGGTAAGTCACTCTTGCTGAGGTGCTGAATTTTATTATATCAGTTTAGACTGTTAGTAATTCTTCTTGCAAGTAAGCTCTAGGGCCATAAAATAGTACTATATGTTATACTTACTAAACTGACTATCCTTTAATCTGTAAGCTGATGAACTTTAGTATATCAATTGACAACTATGGATATTTATTAACTTTTGTGTACACTTTGGATTCTTTTGCATATTTTATGATCAATTAGATGCAATTTTTAGACAGAGCGAGTTTTTACTACACTGCGACCAAAAATGTTACAATTTTATCATGTCTTCTTATGTTTTTAAACTGCGCCTTTATTTTAAGCTATTTCTATGGGTCATTATGTTTGTATATATTTCTGTTTGTTTTATAGTTATACTCCTGTTTGCCTGATGAAGCAGGACCACACCTGCGAAACGCGTTGCACTAAGTGGAGTTCAATAAAATATTTTTGTATTGATATATTGTGACTCAATTGAGTTTTATATTTTTGAGGGAGGTAAGTCCACCTGAACATCCCCCTCTTTTAGACGGTTTTTAAACGTTTTTATTCTACTCTGGCGCCTCTGTACACCAAGCCTTGCTGAAATCTGACTTTAAAAGTACAGGGACTGCTTTATTGAAGCAGAACAAGTAACAATTTTTGATTGGTTTATTTCATTTTTGTGGGCTAAGCACAGCTATTACTGTATATATACATTATTTATGATGACTATTATCTGAGAAATAGAACATTTTATCATATTTTCTATTTTAATTACAGTTTAATTTCATTAGTAGTCAGAATCGGAGCATTTTTTCCCGACTCTGGGTACCCAAAATTGCTCAGATTCCACAGCCCTGAAATCAACAGTGACAATCAACACACATTATGTCGCAGCATGCCACAGACTTAGTAGTAATATTTCTTCCTCCCCCACAACCCAGGACTTAACCCTATTAGTCCCACCCACCCCGGTTTCTCGATTTGGCAATACTGTAATTTAAAGGACAGCTGAAGGGAAAGGGGTTGGGCAATGACAGGGAAAGGGGTGGGGCAAGAGGTGGGAAAGTGAATGTAGAGAAAGCCTCCGATAGTATAAAAAAATCCTACCTTATTAATCATTTCTAACTCCTCTACATATCTCCGTTCTGTTATCACTAAATCCCGAGCAGTGCGACTCCTCTTCCTGTCCCACCGCATCCTTTGCTCCTCAACCATCGCAAAGTCCGACCGCAGCGCCTCCATCTGTAACACAAACATTACACAGTGACCGCAGTGCCTTCATCTGTAACACAGACATTACACAGTGACCGCAGTGCCTTCATCTGTAACACAGACATTACACAGTGACCGCAGCTCCTCCATCTGTAACACAGACATTACACAGTGACCGCAGCTCCTCCATCTGTAACACAAACATTACACAGTGACCGCAGTGCCTTCATCTGTAACACAGACATTACACAGTGACCGCAGCTCCTCCATCTGTAACACAGACATTACACAGTGACCGCAGCTCCTCCATCTGTAACACAGACATTACATAGTGACTGCAGTGCCTCCATCTGTAACACAGACATTACACAGTGACCGCAGCGCCTCCATCTGTAACACAGACATTACACAGTGACCGCAGCTCCTCCATCTGTAACACAGACATTACACAGTGACCGCAGCTCCTCCATCTGTAACACAGACATTACACAGTGACCGCAGCTCCTCCATCTGTAACACAGACATTACACAGTGACCGCAGCTCCTCCATCTGTAACACAGACATTACACAGTGACCGCAGTGCCTCCATCTGTAACACAGACATTACACAGTGACCGCAGCTCCTCCATCTGTAACACAGACATTACACAGTGACCGCAGCTCCTCCATCTGTAACACAGACATTACACAGTGACCGCAGCTCCTCCATCTGTAACACAGACATTACACAGTGACCGCAGTGCCTTCATCTGTAACACAGACATTACACAGTGACCGCAGCTCCTCCATCTGTAACACAGACATTACACAGTGACCGCAGCTCCTCCATCTGTAACACAAACATTACACAGTGACCGCAGTGCCTTCATCTGTAACACAGACATTACACAGTGACCGCAGCTCCTCCATCTGTAACACAGACATTACACAGTGACCGCAGCTCCTCCATCTGTAACACAGACATTACATAGTGACTGCAGTGCCTCCATCTGTAACACAGACATTACACAGTGACCGCAGCGCCTCCATCTGTAACACAGACATTACACAGTGACCGCAGCGCCTCCATCTGTAACACAGACATTACACAGTGACCGCAGCTCCTCCATCTGTAACACAGACATTACACAGTGACCGCAGCTCCTCCATCTGTAACACAGACATTACACAGTGACCGCAGCTCCTCCATCTGTAACACAGACATTACACAGTGACCGCAGTGCCTCCATCTGTAACACAGACATTACACAGTGACCGCAGCTCCTCCATCTGTAACACAGACATTACACAGTGACCGCAGCTCCTCCATCTGTAACACAGACATTACACAGTGACCGCAGCTCCTCCATCTGTAACACAGACATTACACAGTGACCGCAGTGCCTCCATCTGTAACACAGACATTACACAGTGACCGCAGCTCCTCCATCTGTAACACAGACATTACACAGTGACCGCAGCTCCTCCATCTGTAACACAGACATTACATAGTGACCGCAGCTCCTCCATCTGTAACACAGACATTACACAGTGACCGCAGCTCCTCCATCTGTAACACAGACATTACACAGTGACTGCAGCTCCTCCATCTGTAACACAGACATTACACAGTGACCGCAGCTCCTCCATCTGTAACACAGACATTACACAGTGACCGCAGCTCCTCCATCTGTAACACAGACATTACACAGTGACTGCAGCTCCTCCATCTGTAACACAGACATTACACAGTGACCGCAGCGCCTCCAGCTGTAACACAGACATTACACAGTGACCGCAGCGCCTCCATCTGTAACACAGACATTACACAGTGACCGCAGCTCCTCCATCTGTAACACAGACATTACACAGTGACCGCAGCGCCTCCAGCTGTAACACAGACATTACACAGTGACCGCAGTGCCTCCATCTGTAACACACACATTACACAGTGACCGCAGCTCCTCCATCTGTAACACAGACATTACACAGTGACCGCAGCTCCTCCATCTGTAACACAGACATTACACAGTGACCGCAGTGCCTCCATCTGTAACACACACATTACACAGTGACCGCAGCTCCTCCATCTGTAACACAGACATTACACAGTGACCGCAGCTCCTCCATCTGTAACACAGACATTACACGGTGACCGCAGCTCCACCATCTGTAACACAGACATTACACAGTGACCGCAGCTCCTCCATCTGTAACACAGACATTACACAGTGACCGGAGCACCTCCATCTGTAACACAGACATTACACAGTGACCGCAGCTCCTCCATCTGTAACACAGACATTACATAGTGACCTCCATCTGTAACACAGACATTACACAGTGACCGCAGCTCCTCCATCTGTAACACAGACATTACACAGTGACCGCAGCGCCTCCATCTGTAACACAGACATTACACAGTGACCGCAGCTCCTCCATCTGTAACACAGACATTACACAGTGACCGCAGCTCCTCCATCTGTAACACAGACATTACACAGTGACCGCAGCTCCTCCATCTGTAACACAGACATTACACAGTGACCGCAGCTCCTCCATCTGTAACACAGACATTACATAGTGACCGCAGCTCCTCCATCTGTAACACAGACATTACACAGTGACCGCAGCTCCTCCATCTGTAACACAGACATTACACAGTGACTGCAGCTCCTCCATCTGTAACACAGACATTACACAGTGACCGCAGCTCCTCCATCTGTAACACAGACATTACACAGTGACCGCAGTGCCTCCATCTGTAACACAGACATTACACAGTGACCGCAGCTCCTCCATCTGTAACACAGACATTACACAGTGACCGCAGCTCCTCCATCTGTAACACAGACATTACACAGTGACCGCAGCTCCTCCATCTGTAACACGGGGGGAGGGGGGGGGGGGAGCGACAGTGATAGGAGGGGACAGTGATGGAAGGGGGAGGGGACAGTGATAAGGGGAGGAGACAGTGATGGAAGGAGACAGTGATAGGAGAGGGAGGGGCCAGTGATGGGGAGAGGACAGGCAGTAATAGAGGAGTCAGCGATGGTAACAGAAGAGGGAGGGGCCAGTGACAGAGGGGGAAGGGCCAGTGATAGAGGAGGAGGGGCCAGTGATAGAGGGGGAGCAGACAGACAGTTATAGAGGAGGCAGTGATGGTGACAGGAGGGGGGAGGGTGAGCAGTGAAAGGAGGGGCTAGTGATAGAGGGGGAGGGGCCAGTGATAGAGGGGGAGGAGACAGGCAGTTATAGAGGAGGCAGTGATGGTGCCAGAAGGGGAGGGGCCAGTGATAGAGGGGGAGGGGACAGGCATTTATAGAGGGGGAGGGGCCAGTGATAGGGGGGAAGAGACAGGCAGTTAGAGGAGGCAGTGATGGTGACAGAAGGGGAGGGGCGAGTGATAGAGGAGGAGGGGCCAGTGATAGGGGGATGGGGCCAGTGATAGAGGAGGAGGGGCCAGTGATAGAGGGGGAGGAGACAGGCATTTATAGAGGAGGAGGGGCCAGTGATAGGGGGAGGAGACAGGCAGTTAGAGGAGGCAGTGATGGTGACAGAAGGGGAGGGGCGAGTGATAGAGGATGAGGGGCCAGTGATAGGGGGATGGGGCCAGTGATAGAGGAGGAGGGGCCAGTGATAGGGGGATGGGGCCAGTGATTGAGGAGGAGGGGGCAGTGATAAAGGGGAGGGGCCAGTGATAGAGGAGGAGGGGCCAGTGATAGAGGAGGAGGGGCCAGTGATAGAGGGGGAGGAGACAGGCATTTATAGAGGAGGAGGAGGGGCCAGTGATAGGGGGAGGAGACAGGCAGTTAGAGGAGGCAGTGATGGTGACAGAAGGGGAGGGGCGAGTGATAGAGGATGAGGGGCCAGTGATAGGGGGATGGGGCCAGTGATAGAGGAGGAGGGGCCAGTGATAGGGGGATGGGGCCAGTGATTGAGGGGGAGGGGCCAGTGATAGAGGGGGAGGAGACAGGCAGTTAGAGGAGGCAGTGATGGTGATAGAGGAGGGGCCAGTGATAGAGCAGGAGGGGCCAGTGATAGAGGAGGGGCCAGTGATAGAGGGGGATGCGGCCAGTGATAGAGGAGGAGGGGCCAGTGATAGGGTCATGCGGCCAGTGATAGAGGAGGAGGGGCCAGTGATAGAGGGGGAGGAGACAGGCATTTATAGAGGAGGAGGGGCCAGTGATAGAGGGGGAGGAGACAGGCAGTTATAGAGGAGGCAGTGATGGTGCCAGAAGGGGAGGGGCCAGTGATAGAGGGGGAGGGGACAGGCATTTATAGAGGGGGAGGGGCCAGTGATAGGGGGGAAGAGACAGGCAGTTAGAGGAGGCAGTGATGGTGACAGAAGGGGAGGGGCGAGTGATAGAGGAGGAGGGGCCAGTGATAGGGGGATGGGGCCAGTGATAGAGGAGGAGGGGCCAGTGATAGAGGGGGAGGAGACAGGCATTTATAGAGGAGGAGGGGCCAGTGATAGGGGGAGGAGACAGGCAGTTAGAGGAGGCAGTGATGGTGACAGAAGGGGAGGGGCGAGTGATAGAGGATGAGGGGCCAGTGATAGGGGGATGGGGCCAGTGATAGAGGAGGAGGGGCCAGTGATAGGGGGATGGGGCCAGTGATTGAGGAGGAGGGGGCAGTGATAAAGGGGAGGGGCCAGTGATAGAGGAGGAGGGGCCAGTGATAGAGGAGGAGGGGCCAGTGATAGAGGGGGAGGAGACAGGCATTTATAGAGGAGGAGGAGGGGCCAGTGATAGGGGGGAGGAGACAGGCAGTTAGAGGAGGCAGTGATGGTGACAGAAGGGGAGGGGCGAGTGATAGAGGATGAGGGGCCAGTGATAGGGGGATGGGGCCAGTGATAGAGGAGGAGGGGCCAGTGATAGGGGGATGGGGCCAGTGATTGAGGGGGAGGGGCCAGTGATAGAGGGGGAGGAGACAGGCAGTTAGAGGAGGCAGTGATGGTGATAGAGGAGGGGCCAGTGATAGAGCAGGAGGGGCCAGTGATAGAGGAGGGGCCAGTGATAGAGGGGGATGCGGCCAGTGATAGAGGAGGAGGGGCCAGTGATAGGGGGATGCGGCCAGTGATAGAGAAGGAGGGGCCAGTGATAGGGGGATGCGGCCAGTGATAGAGGAGGAGGGGCCAGTTATAGAGGGGGAGGAGACAGGCATTTATAGAGGAGGAGGAGGGGCCAGTGATAGGGGGATGCGGCCAGTGATAGAGGAGGAGGGGACAGGTAGTTACAGAGGAGGCAGTGACGGTGACGGGAGGAGACAGTGACAGCCCCTCCCCTCCTCCGGGGACACACAGCCAGCCAGGCCGGGCCCGGCCCCTCCTCCGCCCGGTGCTGCTGTCACAGACCCTCCGCTCGTCTCTCACCTTCCCGCCAACCATTCAAACGCCGCGTCAGGTGACTGGGGAGATCAGCCGGAAGTGACGTCACAAAAGCATGTGCGCACAGCGCCCAGAAGTGACGTCAGCTGGAGCCGCAGCTGATCAGATGGGAGGAGTTTGGGAAGGAGCTAGCAGTGGTGGAGCGCATGCGCAGCTGTTAGATGGACGCGGGATGGCTGCGAAACATCCCTGTGTGTCGGTGTAATGCCCGGAAGCTCCTCCCACATGGAGTAGCGCGCATGCTCAGTGTGAAGCGAGCTGCTGGTGGTAGAATAGTAACTATCTCCGCTACTGATGGGAATTCCGGCTCTTCTCGGAGAATCGGCTCCAATTAAATATCACTAGACACCGCTCAGAATCGGAGTAAAAGCCCCGCCCCCGTCTCCATGACAACTCCAGCCTGCTTCTCTGACTGGGGCAATCCCTCCTGCTACTGCTCTGCTCCGCCTCATACACACCTACAAGCTGCACGAGGAGGACTACATCTCCCAGCATGCCTCAGCACCCTTTATTACACAGCAAGGCAGAGCTGTGCGGGGCGGCTGAGCAGAGGAGGACTACATCTCCCAGCATGCCTCAGCACCCTTTATTACACAGCAAGGCAGAGCTGTGCGGGGCGGCTGAGCAGAGGAGGACTACATCTCCCAGCATGCCTCAGCACCCTTTATTACACAGCAAGGCAGAGCTGTGCGGGGCGGCTGAGCAGAGGAGGACTACATCTCCCAGCATGCCTCAGCGCCCTTTATTACACAGCAAGGCAGAGCTGTGCGGGGCGGCTGAGCAGAGGAGGACTACATCTCCCAGCATGCCTCAGCACCCTTTATTACACAGCAAGGCAGAGCTGTGTGGGGCGGCTGAGCAGAGGAGGACTACATCTCCCAGCATGCCTCAGCACCCTTTATTACACAGCAAAGCAGAGCTGTGTGGGGCGGCTGAGCAGAGGAGGACTACATCTCCCAGCATGCCTCAGCACCCTTTATTACACAGCAAGGCAGAGCTGTGCGGGGCGGCTGAGCAGAGGAGGACTACATCTCCCAGCATGCCTCAGCACCCTTTATTACACAGCAAGGCAGAGCTGTGCGGGGCGGCTGAGCAGAGGAGGACTACATCTCCCAGCATGCCTCAGCACCCTTTATTACACAGCAAGGCAGAGCTGTGTGGGGCGGCTGAGCAGAGGAGGACTACATCTCCCAGCATGCCTCAGCGCCCTTTATTACACAGCAAGGCAGAGCTGTGTGGGGCGGCTGAGCAGAGGAGGACTACATCTCCCAGCATGCCTCAGCACCCTTTATTACACAGCAAGGCAGAGCTGTGTGGGGCGGCTGAGCAGAGGAGGACTACATCTCCCAGCATGCCTCAGCACCCTTTATTACACAGCAAAGCAGAGCTGTGCGGGGCGGCTGAGCAGAGGAGGACTACATCTCCCAGCATGCCTCAGCGCCCTTTATTACACAGCAAGGCAGGGCTGTGTGGGGCGGCTGAGCAGAGGAGGACTACATCTCCCAGCATGCCTCAGCACCCTTTATTACACAGCAAGGCAGAGCTGTGCGGGGCGGCTGAGCAGAGGAGGACTACATCTCCCAGCATGCCTCAGCGCCCTTTATTACACAGCAAGGCAGGGCTGTGTGGGGCGGCTGAGCAGAGGAGGACTACATCTCCCAGCATGCCTCAGCACCCTTTATTACACAGCAAGGCAGAGCTGTGTGGGGCGGCTGAGCAGAGGAGGACTACATCTCCCAGCATGCCTCAGCGCCCTTTATTACACAGCAAGGCAGAGCTGTGTGGGGCGGCTGAGCAGAGGAGGACTACATCTCCCAGCATGCCTCAGCACCCTTTATTACACAGCAAGGCAGAGCTCTGTGGGGCGGCTGAGCAGAGGAGGACTACATCTCCCAGCATGCCTCAGCACCCTTTATTACACAGCAAGGCAGAGCTGTGCGGGGCGGCTGAGCAGAGGAGGACTACATCTCCCAGCATGCCTCAGCACCCTTTATTACACAGCAAGGCAGGGCTGTGCGGGGCGGCTGAGCAGAGGAGGACTACATCTCCCAGCATGCCTCAGCGCCCTTTATTACACAGCAAGGCAGAGCTGTGCGGGGAGGCTGAGCAGAGGAGGACTACATCTCCCAGCATGCCTCAGCACCCTTTATTACACAGCAAGGCAGGGCTGTGCGGGGAGGCTGAGCAGAGGAGGACTACATCTCCCAGCATGCATCAGCGCCCTTTATTACACAGCAAGGCAGAGCTGTGTGGGGCGGCTGAGCAGAGGAGGACTACATCTCCCAGCATGCCTCAGCACCCTTTATTACACAGCAAGGCAGGGCTGTGCGGGGCGGCTGAGCAGAGGAGGACTACATCTCCCAGCATGCCTCAGCGCCCTTTATTACACAGCAAGGCAGAGCTGTGCGGGGAGGCTGAGCAGAGGAGGACTACATCTCCCAGCATGCCTCAGCACCCTTTATTACACAGCAAGGCAGGGCTGTGCGGGGAGGCTGAGCAGAGGAGGACTACATCTCCCAGCATGCATCAGCGCCCTTTATTACACAGCAAGGCAGAGCTGTGCGGGGCGGCTGAGCAGAGGAGGACTACATCTCCCAGCATGCATCAGCGCCCTTTATTACACAGCAAGGCAGAGCTGTGTGGGGCGGCTGAGCAGAGGAGGACTACATCTCCCAGCATGCCTCAGCACCCTTTATTACACAGCAAGGCAGAGCTGTGTGGGGCGGCTGAGCAGAGGAGGACTACATCTCCCAGCATGCCTCAGCGCCCTTTATTACACAGCAAAGCAGGGCTGTGTGGGGCGGCTGAGCAGAGGAGGACTACATCTCCCAGCATGCCTCAGCACCCTTTATTACACAGCAAGGCAGAGCTGTGTGGGGCGGCTGAGCAGAGGAGGACTACATCTCCCAGCATGCCTCAGCACCCTTTATTACACAGCAAGGCAGAGCTGTGCGGGGCGGCTGAGCAGAGGAGGACTACATCTCCCAGCATGCCTCAGCGCCCTTTATTACACAGCAAGGCAGAGCTGTGTGGGGCGGCTGAGCAGAGGAGGACTACATCTCCCAGCATGCCTCAGCACCCTTTATTACACAGCAAGGCAGAGCTGTGCGGGGCGGCTGAGCAGAGGAGGACTACATCTCCCAGCATGCCTCAGCGCCCTTTATTACACAGCAAGGCAGAGCTGTGCGGGGCGGCTGAGCAGAGGAGGACTACATCTCCCAGCATGCCTCAGCGCCCTTTATTACACAGCAAGGCAGAGCTGTGTGGGGCGGCTGAGCAGAGGAGGACTACATCTCCCAGCATGCCTCAGCACCCTTTATTACACAGCAAGGCAGGGCTGTGTGGGGCGGCTGAGCAGAGGAGGACTACATCTCCCAGCATGCCTCAGCGCCCTTTATTACACAGCAAGGCAGGGCTGTGCGGGGAGGCTGAGCAGAGGAGGACTACATCTCCCAGCATGCCTCAGCGCCCTTTATTACACAGCAAAGCAGAGCTGTGTGGGGCGGCTGAGCAGAGGAGGACTACATCTCCCAGCATGCCTCAGCACCCTTTATTACACAGCAAGGCAGAGCTGTGTGGGGCGGCTGAGCAGAGGAGGACTACATCTCCCAGCATGCATCAGCGCCCTTTATTACACAGCAAGGCAGAGCTGTGTGGGGCGGCTGAGCAGAGGAGGACTACATCTCCCAGCATGCATCAGCGCCCTTTATTACACAGCAAGGCAGAGCTGTGCGGGGAGGCTGAGCAGAGGAGGACTACATCTCCCAGCATGCCTCAGCACCCTTTATTACACAGCAAGGCAGGGCTGTGTGGGGCGGCTGAGCAGAGGAGGACTACATCTCCCAGCATGCCTCAGCACCCTTTATTACACAGCAAGGCAGGGCTGTGCGGGGCGGCTGAGCAGAGGAGGACTACATCTCCCAGCATGCCTCAGCGCCCTTTATTACACAGCAAGGCAGAGCTGTGTGGGGCGGCTGAGCAGAGGAGGACTACATCTCCCAGCATGCCTCAGCGCCCTTTATTGCAGGGCAAAGCAGAGCTGTGTGGGGCGGCTGAGCAGAGGAGGACTACATCTCCCAGCATGCCTCAGCACCCTTTATTACACAGCAAGGCAGAGCTGTGCGGGGCGGCTGAGCAGAGGAGGACTACATCTCCCAGCATGCCTCAGCGCCCTTTATTGCAGGGCAAAGCAGAGCTGTGTGGGGCGGCTGAGCAGAGGAGGACTACATCTCCCAGCATGCCTCAGCACCCTTTATTACACAGCAAGGCAGAGCTGTGCGGGGCGGCTGAGCAGAGGAGGACTACATCTCCCAGCATGCCTCAGCGCCCTTTATTACACAGCAAGGCAGAGCTGTGTGGGGCGGCTGAGCAGAGGAGGACTACATCTCCCAGCATGCCTCAGCGCCCTTTATTACACAGCAAAGCAGGGCTGTGCGGGGCGGCTAAGCAGAGGAGGACTACATCTCCCAGCATGCCTCAGCGCCCTTTATTACACAGCAAGGCAGAGCTGTGCGGGGCGGCTGAGCAGAGGAGGACTACATCTCCCAGCATGCCTCAGCACCCTTTGTTACACAGCAAAGCAGAGCTGTGTGGGGCGGCTGAGCAGAGGAGGACTACATCTCCCAGCATGCCTCAGCGCCCTTTATTACACAGCAAGGCAGAGCTGTGTGGGGCGGCTAGCATGCCTCAGCACCCTTTATTACACAGCAAGGCAGAGCTGTGCGGGGCGGCTGAGCAGAGGAGGACTACATCTCCCAGCATGCCTCAGCGCCCTTTATTGCAGGGCAAAGCAGAGCTGTGTGGGGCGGCTGAGCAGAGGAGGACTACATCTCCCAGCATGCCTCAGCACCCTTTATTACACAGCAAGGCAGAGCTGTGCGGGGCGGCTGAGCAGAGGAGGACTACATCTCCCAGCATGCCTCAGCGCCCTTTATTACACAGCAAAGCAGGGCTGTGCGGGGCGGCTAAGCAGAGGAGGACTACATCTCCCAGCATGCCTCAGCGCCCTTTATTACACAGCAAGGCAGAGGCTGTGCGGGGCGGCTGAGCAGAGGAGGACTACATCTCCCAGCATGCCTCAGCACCCTTTAGTTACACAGCAAAGGCAGAGCTGTGTGGGGCGGCTGAGCAGAGGAGGACTACATCTCCCAGCATGCCTCAGCGCCCTTTATCTACACAGCAAAACAGGGCTGTGCGGGGCGCGGCTGAGCAGAGGAGGACTACATCTCCCAGCATGCCTCAGCACCCTTTATTACACAGCAAAGCAGAGGCTGTGTGGGGCGGCTGAGCAGAGGAGGACTACATCTCCCAGCATGCCTCAGCACCCTTTATTACACAGCAAGGCAGAGCTGTGCGGGGAGGCTGAGCAGAGGAGGACTACATCTCCCAGCATGCCTCAGCACCCTTTGTTACACAGCAAAGCAGAGCTGTGTGGGGCGGCTGAGCAGAGGAGGACTACATCTCCCAGCATGCCTCAGCACCCTTTATTACACAGCAAAGCAGAGCTGTGCGGGGCGGCTGAGCAGAGGAGGACTACATCTCCCAGCATGCCTCAGCACCCTTTGTTACACAGCAAAGCAGAGCTGTGTGGGGGCGGTCTGAGCAGAGGAGGACTACATCTCCCAGCATTGCCTCAGCGCCCTTTATTACACAGCAAAGCAGGAGCTGTGCGGGGCGGCTGAGCAGAGGAGGACTACATCTCCCAGCATGCCTCAGCACCCTTTATTACACAGCAAGCAGGAGCTGTGCTGGGGCGGCTGAGCAGAGGAGGACTACATCTCCCAGCATGCCTCAGCACCCTTTATTACACAGCAAGGCAGAGCTGTGCGGGGCGGCTGAGCAGAGGAGGACTACATCTCCCAGCATGCCTCAGCACCCCTTTATTACACAGCAAGGCAGAGCTGTGCGGGGGCGGCTGAGCAGAGGAGGACTACATCTCCCAGCATGCCTCAGCACCCTTTATTACACAGCAAGGCAGAGCTGTGTGGTGGCAGCTGAGCAGAGGAGGACTACATCTCCCAGCATGCCTCAGCAGCCCTTTATTACACAGCAAGGCAGAGCTGTGCGGGGCGGCTGAGCAGAGGAGGACTACATCTCCCAGCATGCCTCAGCGCCCCTTTATTACACAGCAAAGCAGGGCTGTGTGCGGGGCGGCTGAGCAGAGGAGGACTACATCTCCCAGCATGCCTCAGCACCCTTTATTACACAGCAAGGCAGAGCTGTGTGGGGCGGCTGAGCAGAGGAGGACTACATCTCCCAGCATGCCTCAGCACCCTTTATTACACAGCAAAGGCAGAGCTGTGTGGGGCGGCTGAGCAGAGGAGGACTACATCTCCCAGCATGCCTCAGCACCCTTTATTACACAGCAAGGCAGGGCTGTGCGGGGCGGCTGAGCAGAGGAGGACTACATCTCCCAGCATGCCTCAGCAGCCCTTTATTGCACAGGCAAAGCAGAGCTGTGCGGGGCGGCTGAGCAGAGGAGGACTACATCTCCCAGCATGCCTCAGCACCCTTTATTACACAGCAAGGCAGAGCTGTGTCGGGGCGGCTGAGCAGAGGAGGACTACATCTCTCCAGCATGCCTCAGCGCCCTTTATTACACAGCAAAGCAGGGCTGTGTGGGGCGGCTGAGCAGAGGAGGACTACATCTCCCAGCATGCCTCAGCACCCTTTATTACACAGCAAGGCAGGGCTGTGTGGGGCGGCTGAGCAGAGGAGGACTACATCTCCCAGCATGCCTCAGCACCCTTTATTACACAGCAAGGCAGAGCTGTGCGGGGCGGCTGAGCAGAGGAGGACTACATCTCCCAGCATGCCTCAGCACCCTTTATTACACAGCAAGGCAGAGCTGTGTGGGGCGGCTGAGCAGAGGAGGACTACATCTCCCAGCATGCCTCAGCACCCTTTATTACACAGCAAGGCAGGGCTGTGCGGGGAGGCTGAGCAGAGGAGGACTACATCTCCCAGCATGCCTCAGCACCCTTTATTACACAGCAAGGCAGAGCTGTGCGGGGCGGCTGAGCAGAGGAGGACTACATCTCCCAGCATGCCTCAGCGCCCTTTATTACACAGCAAAGCAGGGCTGTGCGGGGCGGCTGAGCAGAGGAGGACTACATCTCCCAGCATGCCTCAGCACCCTTTATTACACAGCAAGGCAGAGCTGTGTGGGGCGGCTGAGCAGAGGAGGACTACATCTCCCAGCATGCCTCAGCGCCCTTTATTGCAGGGCAAAGCAGAGCTGTGTGGGGCGGCTGAGCAGAGGAGGACTACATCTCCCAGCATGCCTCAGCACCCTTTATTACACAGCAAGGCAGAGCTGTGTGGGGCGGCTGAGCAGAGGAGGACTACATCTCCCAGCATGCCTCAGCACCCTTTATTACACAGCAAGGCAGAGCTGTGCGGGGCGGCTGAGCAGAGGAGGACTACATCTCCCAGCATGCCTCAGCGCCCTTTATTGACAGGGCAAAGCAGAGCTGTGTGGGGCGGCTGAGCAGAGGAGGACTACATCTCCCAGCATGCCTCAGCACCCTTTATTACACAGCAAGGCAGAGCTGTGCGGGGCGGCTGAGCAGAGGAGGACTACATCTCCCAGCATGCCTCAGCGCCCTTTATTACACAGCAAAGCAGGGCTGTGCGGGGCGGCTGAGCAGAGGAGGACTACATCTCCCAGCATGCCTCAGCGCCCTTTATTACACAGCAAGGCAGAGCTGTGCGGGGCGGCTGAGCAGAGGAGGACTACATCTCCCAGCATGCCTCAGCACCCTTTGTTACACAGCAAAGCAGAGCTGTGTGGGGCGGCTGAGCAGAGGAGGACTACATCTCCCAGCATGCCTCAGCGCCCTTTATTACACAGCAAAACAGGGCTGTGCGGGGCGGCTGAGCAGAGGAGGACTACATCTCCCAGCATGCCTCAGCACCCTTTATTACACAGCAAAGCAGGGCTGTGCGGGGCGGCTGAGCAGAGGAGGACTACATCTCCCAGCATGCCTCAGCGCCCTTTATTACACAGCAAGGCAGAGCTGTGTGGGGCGGCTGAGCAGAGGAGGACTACATCTCCCAGCATGCCTCAGCACCCTTTATTACACAGCAAGGCAGAGCTGTGCGGGGAGGCTGAGCAGAGGAGGACTACATCTCCCAGCATGCCTCAGCACCCTTTGTTACACAGCAAAGCAGAGCTGTGTGGGGCGGCTGAGCAGAGGAGGACTACATCTCCCAGCATGCCTCAGCACCCTTTATTACACAGCAAAGCAGAGCTGTGCGGGGCGGCTGAGCAGAGGAGGACTACATCTCCCAGCATGCCTCAGCACCCTTTATTACACAGCAAGGCAGAGCTGTGCGGGGCGGCTGAGCAGAGGAGGACTACATCTCCCAGCATGCCTCAGCGCCCTTTATTACACAGCAAGGCAGAGCTGTGTGGGGGGGCTGAGCAGAGGAGGACTACATCTCCCAGCATGCCTCAGCACCCTTTATTACACAGCAAGGCAGAGCTGTGTGGGGCGGCTGAGCAGAGGAGGACTACATCTCCCAGCATGCCTCAGCACCCTTTATTACACAGCAAAGCAGAGCTGTGTGGGGCGGCTGAGCAGAGGAGGACTACATCTCCCAGCATGCCTCAGCGCCCTTTATTACACAGCAAAACAGGGCTGTGCGGGGCGGCTGAGCAGAGGAGGACTACATCTCCCAGCATGCCTCAGCACCCTTTATTACACAGCAAAGCAGGGCTGTGTGGGGCGGCTGAGCAGAGGAGGACTACATCTCCCAGCATGCCTCAGCACCCTTTATTACACAGCAAGGCAGAGCTGTGCGGGGCGGCTGAGCAGAGGAGGACTACATCTCCCAGCATGCCTCAGCACCCTTTATTACACAGCAAGGCAGAGCTGTGTGGGGCGGCTGAGCAGAGGAGGACTACATCTCCCAGCATGCCTCAGCACCCTTTGTTACACAGCAAAGCAGAGCTGTGTGGGGCGGCTGAGCAGAGGAGGACTACATCTCCCAGCATGCCTCAGCGCCCTTTATTACACAGCAAAGCAGGGCTGTGCGGGGCGGCTGAGCAGAGGAGGACTACATCTCCCAGCATGCCTCAGCGCCCTTTATTACACAGCAAGGCAGAGCTGTGCGGGGCGGCTGAGCAGAGGAGGACTACATCTCCCAGCATGCCTCAGCGCCCTTTATTACACAGCAAAACAGGGCTGTGCGGGGCGGCTGAGCAGAGGAGGACTACATCTCCCAGCATGCCTCAGCACCCTTTATTACACAGCAAAGCAGGGCTGTGTGGGGCGGCTGAGCAGAGGAGGACTACATCTCCCAGCATGCCTCAGCACCCTTTATTACACAGCAAGGCAGAGCTGTGCGGGGAGGCTGAGCAGAGGAGGACTACATCTCCCAGCATGCCTCAGCACCCTTTGTTACACAGCAAAGCAGAGCTGTGTGGGGCGGCTGAGCAGAGGAGGACTACATCTCCCAGCATGCCTCAGCACCCTTTATTACACAGCAAAGCAGAGCTGTGCGGGGCGGCTGAGCAGAGGAGGACTACATCTCCCAGCATGCCTCAGCACCCTTTGTTACACAGCAAAGCAGAGCTGTGTGGGGCGGCTGAGCAGAGGAGGACTACATCTCCCAGCATGCCTCAGCGCCCTTTATTACACAGCAAAACAGGGCTGTGCGGGGCGGCTGAGCAGAGGAGGACTACATCTCCCAGCATGCCTCAGCACCCTTTATTACACAGCAAAGCAGGGCTGTGTGGGGCGGCTGAGCAGAGGAGGACTACATCTCCCAGCATGCCTCAGCACCCTTTATTACACAGCAAGGCAGAGCTGTGCGGGGCGGCTGAGCAGAGGAGGACTACATCTCCCAGCATGCCTCAGCACCCTTTATTACACAGCAAGGCAGAGCTGTGCGGGGCGGCTGAGCAGAGGAGGACTACATCTCCCAGCATGCCTCAGCACCCTTTATTACACAGCAAGGCAGGGCTGTGTGGGGCGGCTGAGCAGAGGAGGACTACATCTCCCAGCATGCCTCAGCACCCTTTATTACACAGCAAGGCAGAGCTGTGTGGGGCAGCTGAGCAGAGGAGGACTACATCTCCCAGCATGCCTCAGCGCCCTTTATTACACAGCAAGGCAGAGCTGTGTGGGGCGGCTGAGCAGAGGAGGACTACATCTCCCAGCATGCCTCAGCACCCTTTATTACACAGCAAGGCAGAGCTCTGTGGGGCGGCTGAGCAGAGGAGGACTACATCTCCCAGCATGCCTCAGCACCCTTTATTACACAGCAAGGCAGGGCTGTGTGGGGCGGCTGAGCAGAGGAGGACTACATCTCCCAGCATGCCTCAGCACCCTTTATTACACAGCAAGGCAGAGCTGTGCGGGGCGGCTGAGCAGAGGAGGACTACATCTCCCAGCATGCCTCAGCACCCTTTATTACACAGCAAGGCAGAGCTGTGCGGGGCGGCTGAGCAGAGGAGGACTACATCTCCCAGCATGCCTCAGCACCCTTTATTACACAGCAAGGCAGAGCTGTGTGGGGCGGCTGAGCAGAGGAGGACTACATCTCCCAGCATGCCTCAGCGCCCTTTATTACACAGCAAGGCAGAGCTGTGTGGGGCGGCTGAGCAGAGGAGGACTACATCTCCCAGCATGCCTCAGCACCCTTTATTACACAGCAAGGCAGAGCTCTGTGGGGCGGCTGAGCAGAGGAGGACTACATCTCCCAGCATGCCTCAGCACCCTTTATTACACAGCAAAGCAGAGCTGTGCGGGGCGGCTGAGCAGAGGAGGACTACATCTCCCAGCATGCCTCAGCGCCCTTTATTACACAGCAAGGCAGGGCTGTGTGGGGCGGCTGAGCAGAGGAGGACTACATCTCCCAGCATGCCTCAGCACCCTTTATTACACAGCAAGGCAGAGCTGTGCGGGGCGGCTGAGCAGAGGAGGACTACATCTCCCAGCATGCCTCAGCGCCCTTTATTACACAGCAAGGCAGGGCTGTGTGGGGCGGCTGAGCAGAGGAGGACTACATCTCCCAGCATGCCTCAGCACCCTTTATTACACAGCAAGGCAGAGCTGTGTGGGGCGGCTGAGCAGAGGAGGACTACATCTCCCAGCATGCCTCAGCGCCCTTTATTACACAGCAAGGCAGAGCTGTGTGGGGCGGCTGAGCAGAGGAGGACTACATCTCCCAGCATGCCTCAGCACCCTTTATTACACAGCAAGGCAGAGCTCTGTGGGGCGGCTGAGCAGAGGAGGACTACATCTCCCAGCATGCCTCAGCACCCTTTATTACACAGCAAGGCAGAGCTGTGCGGGGCGGCTGAGCAGAGGAGGACTACATCTCCCAGCATGCCTCAGCACCCTTTATTACACAGCAAGGCAGGGCTGTGCGGGGCGGCTGAGCAGAGGAGGACTACATCTCCCAGCATGCCTCAGCGCCCTTTATTACACAGCAAGGCAGAGCTGTGCGGGGAGGCTGAGCAGAGGAGGACTACATCTCCCAGCATGCCTCAGCACCCTTTATTACACAGCAAGGCAGGGCTGTGCGGGGAGGCTGAGCAGAGGAGGACTACATCTCCCAGCATGCATCAGCGCCCTTTATTACACAGCAAGGCAGAGCTGTGTGGGGCGGCTGAGCAGAGGAGGACTACATCTCCCAGCATGCCTCAGCACCCTTTATTACACAGCAAGGCAGGGCTGTGCGGGGCGGCTGAGCAGAGGAGGACTACATCTCCCAGCATGCCTCAGCGCCCTTTATTACACAGCAAGGCAGAGCTGTGCGGGGAGGCTGAGCAGAGGAGGACTACATCTCCCAGCATGCCTCAGCACCCTTTATTACACAGCAAGGCAGGGCTGTGCGGGGAGGCTGAGCAGAGGAGGACTACATCTCCCAGCATGCATCAGCGCCCCTTTATTACACAGCAAGGCAGAGCTGTGCGGGGGCGGCTGAGCAGAGGAGGACTACATCTCCCAGCATGCATCAGCGCCCTTTATTACACAGCAAGGCAGAGCTGTGTGGGGCGGCTGAGCAGAGGAGGACTACATCTCCCAGCATGCCTCAGCACCCTTTATTACACAGCAAGGCAGAGCTGTGTGGGGGCGGCTGAGCAGAGGAGGACTACATCTCCCAGCATGCCTCAGCGCCCTTTATTACACAGCAAAGCAGGGCTGTGTGGGGCGGCTGAGCAGAGGAGGACTACATCTCCCAGCATGCCTCAGCACCCTTTATTACACAGCAAGGCAGAGCTGTGTGGGGCGGCTGAGCAGAGGAGGACTACATCTCCAGCATGCCTCAGCACCCTTTATTACACAGCAAGGCAGAGCTGTGTGGGGCGGCTGAGCAGAGGAGGACTACATCTCCCAGCATGCCTCAGCACCCTTTATTACACAGCAAGGCAGAGCTGTGCGGGGCGGCTGAGCAGAGGAGGACTACATCTCCCAGCATGCCTCAGCGCCCTTTATTACACAGCAAGGCAGGGCTGTGTGGGGCGGCTGAGCAGAGGAGGACTACATCTCCCAGCATGCCTCAGCGCCCTTTATTGCAGGGCAAAGCAGAGCTGTGTGGGGCGGCTGAGCAGAGGAGGACTACATCTCCCAGCATGCCTCAGCACCCTTTATTACACAGCAAGGCAGAGCTGTGCGGGGCGGGCTGAGCAGAGGAGGACTACATCTCCCAGCATGCCTCAGCGCCCTTTATTACACAGCAAAGCAGGGCTGTGCGGGGCGGCTGAGCAGAGGAGGACTACATCTCCCAGCATGCCTCAGCGCCCTTTATTACACAGCAAGGCAGAGCTATGTGGGGCGGCTGAGCAGAGGAGGACTACATCTCCCAGCATGCCTCAGCGCCCTTTATTACACAGCAAGGCAGGGCTGTGTGGGGCGGCTGAGCAGAGGAGGACTACATCTCCCAGCATGCCTCAGCGCCCTTTATTACACAGCAAGGCAGAGCTGTGTGGGGCGGCTGAGCAGAGGAGGACTACATCTCCCAGCATGCCTCAGCACCCTTTATTACACAGCAAGGCAGAGCTGTGTGGGGCGGCTGAGCAGAGGAGGACTACATCTCCCAGCATGCATCAGCGCCCTTTATTACACAGCAAGGCAGAGCTGTGCGGGGAGGCTGAGCAGAGGAGGACTACATCTCCCAGCATGCATCAGCGCCCTTTATTACACAGCAAAGCAGGGCTGTGCGGGGCGGCTGAGCAGAGGAGGACTACATCTCCCAGCATGCCTCAGCGCCCTTTATTACACAGCAAGGCAGAGCTGTGTGGGGCGGCTGAGCAGAGGAGGACTACATCTCCCAGCATGCCTCAGCGCCCTTTATTGCAGGGCAAAAGCAGAGCTGTGTGGGGCGGCTGAGCAGAGGAGGACTACATCTCCCAGCATGCCTCAGCACCCTTTATTACACAGCAAGGCAGAGCTGTGCGGGGCGGCTGAGCAGAGGAGGACTACATCTCCCAGCATGCCCTCAGCGCCCTTTATTACACAGCAAGGCAGAGCTGTGTGGGGCGGCTGAGCAGAGGAGGACTACATCTCCCAGCATGCCTCAGCACCCTTTATTACACAGCAAGGCAGAGCTGTGCGGGGCGGCTGAGCAGAGGAGGACTACATCTCCCAGCATGCCTCAGCGCCCTTTATTACACAGCAAGGCAGAGCTGTGCGGGGCGGCTGAGCAGAGGAGGACTACATCTCCCAGCATGCCTCAGCGCCCTTTATTACACAGCAAGGCAGAGCTGTGTGGGGCGGCTGAGCAGAGGAGGACTACATCTCCCAGCATGCCTCAGCACCCTTTATTACACAGCAAGGCAGGGCTGTGTGGGGCGGCTGAGCAGAGGAGGACTACATCTCCCAGCATGCCTCAGCGCCCTTTATTACACAGCAAGGCAGGGCTGTGCGGGGAGGCTGAGCAGAGGAGGACTACATCTCCCAGCATGCCTCAGCGCCCTTTATTACACAGCAAAGCAGAGCTGTGTGGGGCGGCTGAGCAGAGGAGGACTACATCTCCCAGCATGCCTCAGCACCCTTTATTACACAGCAAGGCAGAGCTGTGTGGGGCGGCTGAGCAGAGGAGGGACTACATCTCCCAGCATGCATCAGCGCCCTTTATTACACAGCAAGGCAGAGCTGTGTGGGGCGGCTGAGCAGAGGAGGACTACATCTCCCAGCATGCATCAGCGCCCTTTATTACACAGCAAGGCAGAGCTGTGCGGGGAGGCTGAGCAGAGGAGGACTACATCTCCCAGCATGCATCAGCGCCCTTTATTACACAGCAAGGCAGAGCTGTGCGGGGAGGCTGAGCAGAGGAGGACTACATCTCCCAGCATGCCTCAGCACCCTTTATTACACAGCAAGGCAGGGCTGTGTGGGGCGGCTGAGCAGAGGAGGACTACATCTCCCAGCATGCCTCAGCACCCTTTATTACACAGCAAGGCAGGGCTGTGCGGGGCGGCTGAGCAGAGGAGGACTACATCTCCCAGCATGCCTCAGCGCCCTTTATTACACAGCAAGGCAGAGCTGTGTGGGGCGGCTGAGCAGAGGAGGACTACATCTCCCAGCATGCCTCAGCGCCCTTTATTGCAGGGCAAAGCAGAGCTGTGTGGGGCGGCTGAGCAGAGGAGGACTACATCTCCCAGCATGCCTCAGCACCCTTTATTACACAGCAAGGCAGAGCTGTGCGGGGCGGCTGAGCAGAGGAGGACTACATCTCCCAGCATGCCTCAGCGCCCTTTATTGCAGGGCAAAGCAGAGCTGTGTGGGGCGGCTGAGCAGAGGAGGACTACATCTCCCAGCATGCCTCAGCACCCTTTATTACACAGCAAGGCAGAGCTGTGCGGGGCGGCTGAGCAGAGGAGGACTACATCTCCCAGCATGCCTCAGCGCCCTTTATTACACAGCAAGGCAGAGCTGTGTGGGGCGGCTGAGCAGAGGAGGACTACATCTCCCAGCATGCCTCAGCGCCCTTTATTACACAGCAAAGCAGGGCTGTGCGGGGCGGCTAAGCAGAGGAGGACTACATCTCCCAGCATGCCTCAGCGCCCTTTATTACACAGCAAGGCAGAGCTGTGCGGGGCGGCTGAGCAGAGGAGGACTACATCTCCCAGCATGCCTCAGCACCCTTTGTTACACAGCAAAGCAGAGCTGTGTGGGGCGGCTGAGCAGAGGAGGACTACATCTCCCAGCATGCCTCAGCGCCCTTTATTACACAGCAAGGCAGAGCTGTGTGGGGCGGCTGAGCAGAGGAGGACTACATCTCCCAGCATGCCTCAGCACCCTTTATTACACAGCAAGGCAGAGCTGTGCGGGGCGGCTGAGCAGAGGAGGACTACATCTCCCAGCATGCCTCAGCGCCCTTTATTGCAGGGCAAAGCAGAGCTGTGTGGGGCGGCTGAGCAGAGGAGGACTACATCTCCCAGCATGCCTCAGCACCCTTTATTACACAGCAAGGCAGAGCTGTGCGGGGCGGCTGAGCAGAGGAGGACTACATCTCCCAGCATGCCTCAGCGCCCTTTATTACACAGCAAAGCAGGGCTGTGCGGGGCGGCTAAGCAGAGGAGGACTACATCTCCCAGCATGCCTCAGCGCCCTTTATTACACAGCAAGGCAGAGCTGTGCGGGGCGGCTGAGCAGAGGAGGACTACATCTCCCAGCATGCCTCAGCACCCTTTATTACACAGCAAAGCAGGGCTGTGTGGGGCGGCTGAGCAGAGGAGGACTACATCTCCCAGCATGCCTCAGCACCCTTTATTACACAGCAAGGCAGAGCTGTGCGGGGAGGCTGAGCAGAGGAGGACTACATCTCCCAGCATGCCTCAGCACCCTTTGTTACACAGCAAAGCAGAGCTGTGTGGGGCGGCTGAGCAGAGGAGGACTACATCTCCCAGCATGCCTCAGCACCCTTTATTACACAGCAAAGCAGAGCTGTGCGGGGCGGCTGAGCAGAGGAGGACTACATCTCCCAGCATGCCTCAGCACCCTTTGTTACACAGCAAAGCAGAGCTGTGTGGGGCGGCTGAGCAGAGGAGGACTACATCTCCCAGCATGCCTCAGCGCCCTTTATTACACAGCAAAACAGGGCTGTGCGGGGCGGCTGAGCAGAGGAGGACTACATCTCCCAGCATGCCTCAGCACCCTTTATTACACAGCAAAGCAGGGCTGTGTGGGGCGGCTGAGCAGAGGAGGACTACATCTCCCAGCATGCCTCAGCACCCTTTATTACACAGCAAGGCAGAGCTGTGCGGGGAGGCTGAGCAGAGGAGGACTACATCTCCCAGCATGCCTCAGCACCCTTTATTACACAGCAAGGCAGAGCTGTGTGGGGCGGCTGAGCAGAGGAGGACTACATCTCCCAGCATGCCTCAGCACCCTTTGTTACACAGCAAAGCAGAGCTGTGTGGGGCGGCTGAGCAGAGGAGGACTACATCTCCCAGCATGCCTCAGCACCCTTTATTACACAGCAAAGCAGAGCTGTGCGGGGCGGCTGAGCAGAGGAGGACTACATCTCCCAGCATGCCTCAGCACCCTTTGTTACACAGCAAAGCAGAGCTGTGTGGGGCGGCTGAGCAGAGGAGGACTACATCTCCCAGCATGCCTCAGCACCCTTTATTACACAGCAAGGCAGAGCTGTGTGGGGCGGCTGAGCAGAGGAGGACTACATCTCCCAGCATGCCTCAGCACCCTTTATTACACAGCAAAGCAGAGCTGTGTGGGGCGGCTGAGCAGAGGAGGACTACATCTCCCAGCATGCCTCAGCGCCCTTTATTACACAGCAAAACAGGGCTGTGCGGGGCGGCTGAGCAGAGGAGGACTACATCTCCCAGCATGCCTCAGCACCCTTTATTACACAGCAAAGCAGGGCTGTGTGGGGCGGCTGAGCAGAGGAGGACTACATCTCCCAGCATGCCTCAGCACCCTTTATTACACAGCAAGGCAGAGCTGTGCGGGGCGGCTGAGCAGAGGAGGACTACATCTCCCAGCATGCCTCAGCACCCTTTATTACACAGCAAGGCAGAGCTGTGTGGGGCGGCTGAGCAGAGGAGGACTACATCTCCCAGCATGCCTCAGCACCCTTTGTTACACAGCAAAGCAGAGCTGTGTGGGGCGGCTGAGCAGAGGAGGACTACATCTCCCAGCATGCCTCAGCGCCCTTTATTACACAGCAAAGCAGGGCTGTGCGGGGCGGCTGAGCAGAGGAGGACTACATCTCCCAGCATGCCTCAGCGCCCTTTATTACACAGCAAGGCAGAGCTGTGCGGGGCGGCTGAGCAGAGGAGGACTACATCTCCCAGCATGCCTCAGCGCCCTTTATTACACAGCAAAACAGGGCTGTGCGGGGCGGCTGAGCAGAGGAGGACTACATCTCCCAGCATGCCTCAGCACCCTTTATTACACAGCAAAGCAGGGCTGTGTGGGGCGGCTGAGCAGAGGAGGACTACATCTCCCAGCATGCCTCAGCACCCTTTATTACACAGCAAGGCAGAGCTGTGCGGGGAGGCTGAGCAGAGGAGGACTACATCTCCCAGCATGCCTCAGCACCCTTTGTTACACAGCAAAGCAGAGCTGTGTGGGGCGGCTGAGCAGAGGAGGACTACATCTCCCAGCATGCCTCAGCACCCTTTATTACACAGCAAAGCAGAGCTGTGCGGGGCGGCTGAGCAGAGGAGGACTACATCTCCCAGCATGCCTCAGCACCCTTTGTTACACAGCAAAGCAGAGCTGTGTGGGGCGGCTGAGCAGAGGAGGACTACATCTCCCAGCATGCCTCAGCGCCCTTTATTACACAGCAAAACAGGGCTGTGCGGGGCGGCTGAGCAGAGGAGGACTACATCTCCCAGCATGCCTCAGCACCCTTTATTACACAGCAAAGCAGGGCTGTGTGGGGCGGCTGAGCAGAGGAGGACTACATCTCCCAGCATGCCTCAGCACCCTTTATTACACAGCAAGGCAGAGCTGTGCGGGGCGGCTGAGCAGAGGAGGACTACATCTCCCAGCATGCCTCAGCACCCTTTATTACACAGCAAGGCAGAGCTGTGCGGGGCGGCTGAGCAGAGGAGGACTACATCTCCCAGCATGCCTCAGCACCCTTTATTACACAGCAAGGCAGGGCTGTGTGGGGCGGCTGAGCAGAGGAGGACTACATCTCCCAGCATGCCTCAGCACCCTTTATTACACAGCAAGGCAGAGCTGTGTGGGGCAGCTGAGCAGAGGAGGACTACATCTCCCAGCATGCCTCAGCGCCCTTTATTACACAGCAAGGCAGAGCTGTGCGGGGCGGCTGAGCAGAGGAGGACTACATCTCCCAGCATGCCTCAGCGCCCTTTATTACACAGCAAAGCAGGGCTGTGTGGGGCGGCTGAGCAGAGGAGGACTACATCTCCCAGCATGCCTCAGCACCCTTTATTACACAGCAAGGCAGAGCTGTGTGGGGCGGCTGAGCAGAGGAGGACTACATCTCCCAGCATGCCTCAGCACCCTTTATTACACAGCAAGGCAGAGCTGTGTGGGGCGGCTGAGCAGAGGAGGACTACATCTCCCAGCATGCCTCAGCACCCTTTATTACACAGCAAGGCAGGGCTGTGCGGGGCGGCTGAGCAGAGGAGGACTACATCTCCCAGCATGCCTCAGCGCCCTTTATTGCAGGGCAAAGCAGAGCTGTGCGGGGCGGCTGAGCAGAGGAGGACTACATCTCCCAGCATGCCTCAGCACCCTTTATTACACAGCAAGGCAGGGCTGTGCGGGGAGGCTGAGCAGAGGAGGACTACATCTCCCAGCATGCCTCAGCGCCCTTTATTACACAGCAAGGCAGGGCTGTGTGGGGCGGCTGAGCAGAGGAGGACTACATCTCCCAGCATGCCTCAGCGCCCTTTATTACACAGCAAGGCAGGGCTGTGTGGGGCGGCTGAGCAGAGGAGGACTACATCTCCCAGCATGCCTCAGCGCCCTTTATTACACAGCAAGGCAGAGCTGTGCGGGGCGGCTGAGCAGAGGAGGACTACATCTTCCAGCATGCCTCAGCGCCCTTTATTACACAGCAAAGCAGGGCTGTGTGGGGCGGCTGAGCAGAGGAGGACTACATCTCCCAGCATGCCTCAGCACCCTTTATTACACAGCAAGGCAGGGCTGTGTGGGGCGGCTGAGCAGAGGAGGACTACATCTCCCAGCATGCCTCAGCACCCTTTATTACACAGCAAGGCAGAGCTGTGCGGGGCGGCTGAGCAGAGGAGGACTACATCTCCCAGCATGCCTCAGCACCCTTTATTACACAGCAAGGCAGAGCTGTGTGGGGCGGCTGAGCAGAGGAGGACTACATCTCCCAGCATGCCTCAGCACCCTTTATTACACAGCAAGGCAGGGCTGTGCGGGGAGGCTGAGCAGAGGAGGACTACATCTCCCAGCATGCCTCAGCACCCTTTATTACACAGCAAGGCAGAGCTGTGCGGGGCGGCTGAGCAGAGGAGGACTACATCTCCCAGCATGCCTCAGCGCCCTTTATTACACAGCAAAGCAGGGCTGTGCGGGGCGGCTGAGCAGAGGAGGACTACATCTCCCAGCATGCCTCAGCACCCTTTATTACACAGCAAGGCAGAGCTGTGTGGGGCGGCTGAGCAGAGGAGGACTACATCTCCCAGCATGCCTCAGCGCCCTTTATTACACAGCAAGGCAGAGCTGTGCGGGGCGGCTGAGCAGAGGAGGACTACATCTCCCAGCATGCCTCAGCGCCCTTTATTGCAGGGCAAAGCAGAGCTGTGTGGGGCGGCTGAGCAGAGGAGGACTACATCTCCCAGCATGCCTCAGCACCCTTTATTACACAGCAAGGCAGAGCTGTGCGGGGCGGCTGAGCAGAGGAGGACTACATCTCCCAGCATGCCTCAGCGCCCTTTATTACACAGCAAAGCAGGGCTGTGCGGGGCGGCTGAGCAGAGGAGGACTACATCTCCCAGCATGCCTCAGCGCCCTTTATTACACAGCAAGGCAGAGCTGTGCGGGGCGGCTGAGCAGAGGAGGACTACATCTCCCAGCATGCCTCAGCACCCTTTGTTACACAGCAAAGCAGAGCTGTGTGGGGCGGCTGAGCAGAGGAGGACTACATCTCCCAGCATGCCTCAGCGCCCTTTATTACACAGCAAAGCAGAGCTGTGCGGGGCGGCTGAGCAGAGGAGGACTACATCTCCCAGCATGCCTCAGCGCCCTTTATTACACAGCAAAACAGGGCTGTGCGGGGCGGCTGAGCAGAGGAGGACTACATCTCCCAGCATGCCTCAGCGCCCTTTATTACACAGCAAAGCAGGGCTGTGCGGGGCGGCTGAGCAGAGGAGGACTACATCTCCCAGCATGCCTCAGCGCCCTTTATTACACAGCAAGGCAGAGCTGTGTGGGGCGGCTGAGCAGAGGAGGACTACATCTCCCAGCATGCCTCAGCGCCCTTTATTACACAGCAAGGCAGAGCTGTGTGGGGCGGCTGAGCAGAGGAGGACTACATCTCCCAGCATGCCTCAGCACCCTTTATTACACAGCAAGGCAGAGCTGTGCGGGGAGGCTGAGCAGAGGAGGACTACATCTCCCAGCATGCCTCAGCACCCTTTGTTACACAGCAAAGCAGAGCTGTGTGGGGCGGCTGAGCAGAGGAGGACTACATCTCCCAGCATGCCTCAGCACCCTTTATTACACAGCAAAGCAGAGCTGTGCGGGGCGGCTGAGCAGAGGAGGACTACATCTCCCAGCATGCCTCAGCACCCTTTGTTACACAGCAAAGCAGAGCTGTGTGGGGCGGCTGAGCAGAGGAGGACTACATCTCCCAGCATGCCTCAGCGCCCTTTATTACACAGCAAAACAGGGCTGTGCGGGGCGGCTGAGCAGAGGAGGACTACATCTCCCAGCATGCCTCAGCACCCTTTATTACACAGCAAAGCAGGGCTGTGTGGGGCGGCTGAGCAGAGGAGGACTACATCTCCCAGCATGCCTCAGGCCCCTTTATTACACAGCAAGGCAGAGCTGTGCGGGGCGGCTGAGCAGAGGAGGACTACATCTCCCAGCATGCCTCAGCACCCTTTATTACACAGCAAAGCAGGGCTGTGTGGGGCGGCTGAGCAGAGGAGGACTACATCTCCCAGCATGCCTCAGCACCCTTTATTACACAGCAAGGCAGAGCTGTGCGGGGCGGCTGAGCAGAGGAGGACTACATCTCCCAGCATGCCTCAGCACCCTTTATTACACAGCAAAGCAGGGCTGTGTGGGGCGGCTGAGCAGAGGAGGACTACATCTCCCAGCATGCCTCAGCACCCTTTATTACACAGCAAGGCAGAGCTGTGCGGGGAGGCTGAGCAGAGGAGGACTACATCTCCCAGCATGCCTCAGCACCCTTTATTACACAGCAAGGCAGAGCTGTGCGGGGCGGCTGAGCAGAGGAGGACTACATCTCCCAGCATGCCTCAGCGCCCTTTATTACACAGCAAGGCAGAGCTGTGTGGGGCGGCTGAGCAGAGGAGGACTACATCTCCCAGCATGCCTCAGCACCCTTTATTACACAGCAAGGCAGAGCCGTGCGGGGAGGCTGAGCAGAGGAGGACTACATCTCCCAGCATGCCTCAGCACCCTTTGTTACACAGCAAAGCAGAGCTGTGTGGGGCGGCTGAGCAGAGGAGGACTACATCTCCCAGCATGCCTCAGCGCCCTTTATTACACAGCAAGGCAGAGCTCTGTGGGGCGGCTGAGCAGAGGAGGACTACATCTCCCAGCATGCATCAGCGCCCTTTATTACACAGCAAGGCAGAGCTGTGTGGGGCGGCTGAGCAGAGGAGGACTACATCTCCCAGCATGCCTCAGCACCCTTTATTACACAGCAAGGCAGAGCTGTGTGGGGCGGCTGAGCAGAGGAGGACTACATCTCCCAGCATGCCTCAGCGCCCTTTACTACACAGCAAGGCAGAGCTGTGCGGGGCGGCTGAGCAGAGGAGGACTACATCTCCCAGCATGCCTCAGCGCCCTTTATTACACAGCAAAGCAGAGCTGTGCGGGGCGGCTGAGCAGAGGAGGACTACATCTCCCAGCATGCCTCAGCGCCCTTTATTACACAGCAAGGCAGAGCTGTGCGGGGCGGCTGAGCAGAGGAGGACTACATCTCCCAGCATGCCTCAGCACCCTTTATTACACAGCAAGGCAGGGCTGTGCGGGGCGGCTGAGCAGAGGAGGACTACATCTCCCAGCATGCCTCAGCACCCTTTATTACACAGCAAAGCAGAGCTGTGCGGGGCGGCTGAGCAGAGGAGGACTACATCTCCCAGCATGCCTCAGCGCCCTTTATTACACAGCAAGGCAGAGCTGTGCGGGGCGGCTGAGCAGAGGAGGACTACATCTCCCAGCATGCCTCAGCGCCCTTTATTACACAGCAAGGCAGAGCTGTGCGGGGCGGCTGAGCAGAGGAGGACTACATCTCCCAGCATGCCTCAGCACCCTTTATTACACAGCAAGGCAGAGCTGTGTGGGGCGGCTGAGCAGAGGAGGACTACATCTCCCAGCATGCCTCAGCGCCCTTTATTACACAGCAAAGCAGGGCTGTGCGGGGCGGCTGAGCAGAGGAGGACTACATCTCCCAGCATGCCTCAGCACCCTTTATTACACAGCAAAGCAGGGCTGTGCGGGGCGGCTGAGCAGAGGAGGACTACATCTCCCAGCATGCCTCAGCGCCCTTTATTACACAGCAAGGCAGAGCTGTGTGGGGCGGCTGAGCAGAGGAGGACTACATCTCCCAGCATGCCTCAGCGCCCTTTATTACACAGCAAAGCAGGGCTGTGCGGGGCGGCTGAGCAGAGGAGGACTACATCTCCCAGCATGCCTCAGCACCCTTTATTACACAGCAAGGCAGGGCTGTGTGGGGCGGCTGAGCAGAGGAGGACTACATCTCCCAGCATGCATCAGCGCCCTTTATTGCAGGGCAAAGCAGAGCTGTGTGGGGCGGCTGAGCAGAGGAGGACTACATCTCCCAGCATGCCTCAGCGCCCTTTATTACACAGCAAAGCAGGGCTGTGCGGGGCGGCTGAGCAGAGGAGGACTACATCTCCCAGCATGCCTCAGCACCCTTTATTACACAGCAAGGCAGAGCTGTGCGGGGCGGCTGAGCAGAGGAGGACTACATCTCCCAGCATGCCTCAGCACCCTTTATTACACAGCAAGGCAGGGCTGTGCGGGGCGGCTGAGCAGAGGAGGACTACATCTCCCAGCATGCCTCAGCACCCTTTATTACACAGCAAGGCAGAGCTGTGCGGGGCGGCTGAGCAGAGGAGGACTACATCTCCCAGCATGCCTCAGCACCCTTTATTACACAGCAAGGCAGAGCTGTGCGGGGCGGCTGAGCAGAGGAGGACTACATCTCCCAGCATGCCTCAGCACCCTTTATTACACAGCAAGGCAGGGCTGTGTGGGGCGGCTGAGCAGAGGAGGACTACATCTCCCAGCATGCCTCAGCGCCCTTTATTACACAGCAAAGCAGGGCTGTGCGGGGCGGCTGAGCAGAGGAGGACTACATCTCCCAGCATGCCTCAGCACCCTTTATTACACAGCAAGGCAGAGCTGTGCAGGGCGGCTGAGCAGAGGAGGACTACATCTCCCAGCATGCCTCAGCACCCTTTATTACACAGCAAGGCAGGGCTGTGTGGGGCGGCTGAGCAGAGGAGGACTACATCTCCCAGCATGCCTCAGCACCCTTTATTACACAGCAAAGCAGGGCTGTGCGGGGCGGCTGAGCAGAGGAGGACTACATCTCCCAGCATGCCTCAGCACCCTTTATTACACAGCAAGGCAGAGCTGTGCGGGGCGGCTGAGCAGAGGAGGACTACATCTCCCAGCATGCCTCAGCACCCTTTATTACACAGCAAGGCAGGGCTGTGTGGGGCGGCTGAGCAGAGGAGGACTACATCTCCCAGCATGCCTCAGCACCCTTTATTACACAGCAAGGCAGAGCTGTGCGGGGCGGCTGAGCAGAGGAGGACTACATCTCCCAGCATGCCTCAGCGCCCTTTATTACACAGCAAAGCAGGGCTGTGCGGGGCGGCTGAGCAGAGGAGGACTACATCTCCCAGCATGCCTCAGCACCCTTTATTACACAGCAAGGCAGAGCTGTGAGGGGCGGCTGAGCAGAGGAGGACTACATCTCCCAGCATGCCTCAGCACCCTTTATTACACAGCAAGGCAGAGCTGTGTGGGGCGGCTGAGCAGAGGAGGACTACATCTCCCAGCATGCCTCAGCACCCTTTATTACACAGCAAGGCAGGGCTGTGTGGGGCGGCTGAGCAGAGGAGGACTACATCTCCCAGCATGCCTCAGCACCCTTTATTACACAGCAAGGCAGAGCTGTGCGGGGCGGCTGAGCAGAGGAGGACTACATCTCCCAGCATGCCTCAGCACCCTTTATTACACAGCAAGGCAGAGCTGTGTGGGGCGGCTGAGCAGAGGAGGACTACATCTCCCAGCATGCCTCAGCACCCTTTATTACACAGCAAGGCAGGGCTGTGTGGGGCGGCTGAGCAGAGGAGGACTACATCTCCCAGCATGCCTCAGCACCCTTTATTACACAGCAAGGCAGAGCTGTGCGGGGCGGCTGAGCAGAGGAGGACTACATCTCCCAGCATGCCTCAGCACCCTTTATTACACAGCAAAGCAGAGCTGTGTGGGGCGGCTGAGCAGAGGAGGACTACATCTCCCAGCATGCCTCAGCGCCCTTTATTACACAGCAAGGCAGAGCTGTGCGGGGCGGCTGAGCAGAGGAGGACTACATCTCCCAGCATGCCTCAGCGCCCTTTATTACACAGCAAGGCAGAGCTGTGTGGGGCGGCTGAGCAGAGGAGGACTACATCTCCCAGCATGCCTCAGCGCCCTTTATTACACAGCAAAGCAGGGCTGTGCGGGGCGGCTGAGCAGAGGAGGACTACATCTCCCAGCATGCCTCAGCACCCTTTATTACACAGCAAGGCAGAGCTGTGTGGGGCGGCTGAGCAGAGGAGGACTACATCTCCCAGCATGCCTCAGCGCCCTTTATTACACAGCAAAGCAGGGCTGTGCGGGGCGGCTGAGCAGAGGAGGACTACATCTCCCAGCATGCCTCAGCACCCTTTATTACACAGCAAGGCAGAGCTGTGTGGGGCGGCTGAGCAGAGGAGGACTACATCTCCCAGCATGCCTCAGCGCCCTTTATTACACAGCAAAGCAGGGCTGTGCGGGGCGGCTGAGCAGAGGAGGACTACATCTCCCAGCATGCCTCAGCACCCTTTATTACACAGCAAAGCAGAGCTGTGCGGGGCAGCTGAGCAGAGGAGGACTACATCTCCCAGCATGCCTCAGCGCCCTTTATTACACAGCAAGGCAGAGCTGTGTGGGGCGGCTGAGCAGAGGAGGACTACATCTCCCAGCATGCCTCAGCGCCCTTTATTACACAGCAAAGCAGGGCTGTGCGGGGCGGCTGAGCAGAGGAGGACTACATCTCCCAGCATGCCTCAGCACCCTTTGTTACACAGCAAAGCAGAGCTGTGTGGGGCGGCTGAGCAGAGGAGGACTACATCTCCCAGCATGCCTCAGCACCCTTTATTACACAGCAAGGCAGAGCTGTGCGGGGCGGCTGAGCAGAGGAGGACTACATCTCCCAGCATGCCTCAGCACCCTTTATTACACAGCAAGGCAGGGCTGTGTGGGGCGGCTGAGCAGAGGAGGACTACATCTCCCAGCATGCCTCAGCACCCTTTATTACACAGCAAGGCAGAGCTGTGCGGGGCGGCTGAGCAGAGGAGGACTACATCTCCCAGCATGCCTCAGCACCCTTTATTACACAGCAAAGCAGAGCTGTGTGGGGCGGCTGAGCAGAGGAGGACTACATCTCCCAGCATGCCTCAGCGCCCTTTATTACACAGCAAGGCAGAGCTGTGCGGGGCGGCTGAGCAGAGGAGGACTACATCTCCCAGCATGCCTCAGCGCCCTTTATTACACAGCAAGGCAGAGCTGTGTGGGGCGGCTGAGCAGAGGAGGACTACATCTCCCAGCATGCCTCAGCGCCCTTTATTACACAGCAAGGCAGAGCTGTGTGGGGCGGCTGAGCAGAGGAGGACTACATCTCCCAGCATGCCTCAGCGCCCTTTATTACACAGCAAGGCAGAGCTGTGCGGGGCGGCTGAGCAGAGGAGGACTACATCTCCCAGCATGCCTCAGCGCCCTTTATTACACAGCAAGGCAGAGCTGTGTGGGGCGGCTGAGCAGAGGAGGACTACATCTCCCAGCATGCCTCAGCGCCCTTTATTACACAGCAAAGCAGAGCTGTGCGGGGCAGCTGAGCAGAGGAGGACTACATCTCCCAGCATGCCTCAGCGCCCTTTATTACACAGCAAAGCAGGGCTGTGCGGGGCGGCTGAGCAGAGGAGGACTACATCTCCCAGCATGCCTCAGCACCCTTTATTACACAGCAAGGCAGAGCTGTGTGGGGCGGCTGAGCAGAGGAGGACTACATCTCCCAGCATGCCTCAGCACCCTTTATTACACAGCAAAGCAGAGCTGTGCGGGGCAGCTGAGCAGAGGAGGACTACATCTCCCAGCATGCCTCAGCGCCCTTTATTACACAGCAAGGCAGGGCTGTGTGGGGGGGCTGAGCAGAGGAGGACTACATCTCCCAGCATGCCTCAGCGCCCTTTATTACACAGCAAAACAGGGCTGTGCGGGGCGGCTGAGCAGAGGAGGACTACATCTCCCAGCATGCCTCAGCGCCCTTTATTACACAGCAAGGCAGAGCTGTGCGGGGCGGCTGAGCAGAGGAGGACTACATCTCCCAGCATGCCTCAGCGCCCTTTATTACACAGCAAGGCAGGGCTGTGTGGGGCGGCTGAGCAGAGGAGGACTACATCTCCCAGCATGCCTCAGCGCCCTTTATTACACAGCAAAGCAGGGCTGTGTGGGGCGGCTGAGCAGAGGAGGACTACATCTCCCAGCATGCCTCAGCACCCTTTATTACACAGCAAGGCAGAGCTGTGTGGGGCGGCTGAGCAGAGGAGGACTACATCTCCCAGCATGCCTCAGCGCCCTTTATTACACAGCAAGGCAGGGCTGTGTGGGGCGGCTGAGCAGAGGAGGACTACATCTCCCAGCATGCCTCAGCGCCCTTTATTGCAGGGCAAAGCAGAGCTGTGTGGGGCGGCTGAGCAGAGGAGGACTACATCTCCCAGCATGCCTCAGCGCCCTTTATTACACAGCAAGGCAGAGCTGTGTGGGGCGGCTGAGCAGAGGAGGACTACATCTCCCAGCATGCCTCAGCACCCTTTATTACACAGCAAGGCAGAGCTGTGTGGGGCGGCTGAGCAGAGGAGGACTACATCTCCCAGCATGCCTCAGCACCCTTTATTACACAGCAAGGCAGGGCTGTGTGGGGCGGCTGAGCAGAGGAGGACTACATCTCCCAGCATGCCTCAGCGCCCTTTATTACACAGCAAGGCAGAGCTGTGTGGGGCGGCTGAGCAGAGGAGGACTACATCTCCCAGCATGCCTCAGCACCCTTTATTACACAGCAAAGCAGGGCTGTGCGGGGCGGCTGAGCAGAGGAGGACTACATCTCCCAGCATGCCTCAGCACCCTTTATTACACAGCAAGGCAGGGCTGTGTGGGGCGGCTGAGCAGAGGAGGACTACATCTCCCAGCATGCCTCAGCACCCTTTATTACACAGCAAAACAGGGCTGTGCGGGGCGGCTGAGCAGAGGAGGACTACATCTCCCAGCATGCCTCAGCGCCCTTTATTACACAGCAAAGCAGGGCTGTGTGGGGCGGCTGAGCAGAGGAGGACTACATCTCCCAGCATGCCTCAGCGCCCTTTATTACACAGCAAGGCAGGGCTGTGTGGGGCGGCTGAGCAGAGGAGGACTACATCTCCCAGCATGCCTCAGCACCCTTTATTACACAGCAAGGCAGAGCTGTGCGGGGCGGCTGAGCAGAGGAGGACTACATCTCCCAGCATGCCTCAGCGCCCTTTATTACACAGCAAGGCAGAGCTCTGTGGGGCGGCTGAGCAGAGGAGGACTACATCTCCCAGCATGCCTCAGCACCCTTTATTACACAGCAAGGCAGAGCTGTGCGGGGCAGCTGAGCAGAGGAGGACTACATCTCCCAGCATGCCTCAGCGCCCTTTATTACACAGCAAGGCAGGGCTGTGTGGGGCGGCTGAGCAGAGGAGGACTACATCTCCCAGCATGCCTCAGCGCCCTTTATTACACAGCAAGGCAGGGCTGTGAGGGGCGGCTGAGCAGAGGAGGACTACATCTCCCAGCATGCCTCAGCACCCTTTATTACACAGCAAGGCAGAGCTGTGTGGGGCGGCTGAGCAGAGGAGGACTACATCTCCCAGCATGCCTCAGCGCCCTTTATTACACAGCAAGGCAGAGCTGTGTGGGGCGGCTGAGCAGAGGAGGACTACATCTCCCAGCATGCCTCAGCACCCTTTATTACACAGCAAGGCAGAGCTGTGCGGGGAGGCTGAGCAGAGGAGGACTACATCTTCCAGCATGCCTCAGCACCCTTTATTACACAGCAAGGCAGAGCTGTGTGGGGCGGCTGAGCAGAGGAGGACTACATCTCCCAGCATGCCTCAGCACCCTTTATTACACAGCAAGGCAGAGCTGTGCGGGGAGGCTGAGCAGAGGAGGACTACATCTCCCAGCATGCCTCAGCGCCCTTTATTACACAGCAAGGCAGGGCTGTGTGGGGCGGCTGAGCAGAGGAGGACTACATCTCCCAGCATGCCTCAGCACCCTTTATTGCAGGGCAAAGCAGAGCTGTGCGGGGCGGCTGAGCAGAGGAGGACTACATCTCCCAGCATGCCTCAGCGCCCTTTATTACACAGCAAGGCAGGGCTGTGCGGGGCGGCTGAGCAGAGGAGGACTACATCTTCCAGCATGCCTCAGCGCCCTTTATTACACAGCAAATCAGAGCTGTGTGGGGCGGCTGAGCAGAGGAGGACTACATCTCCCAGCATGCCTCAGCGCCCTTTATTACACAGCAAGGCAGGGCTGTGCGGGGCGGCTGAGCAGAGGAGGACTACATCTCCCAGCATGCCTCAGCACCCTTTATTACACAGCAAGGCAGGGCTGTGTGGGGCGGCTGAGCAGAGGAGGACTACATCTCCCAGCATGCCTCAGCACCCTTTATTACACAGCAAGGCAGAGCTGTGCGGGGCGGCTGAGCAGAGGAGGACTACATCTCCCAGCATGCCTCAGCGTCCTTTATTACACAGCAAGGCAGAGCTGTGTGGGGCGGCTGAGCAGAGGAGGACTACATCTCCCAGCATGCCTCAGCACCCTTTATTACACAGCAAGGCAGAGCTGTGCGGGGCGGCTGAGCAGAGGAGGACTACATCTCCCAGCATGCCTCAGCGTCCTTTATTACACAGCAAAGCAGAGCTGTGTGGGGCGGCTGAGCAGAGGAGGACTACATCTTCCAGCATGCCTCAGCACCCTTTATTACACAGCAAGGCAGGGCTGTGTGGGGCGGCTGAGCAGAGGAGGACTACATCTCCCAGCATGCCTCAGCGCCCTTTATTACACAGCAAGGCAGAGCTGTGTGGGGGGGCTGAGCAGAGGAGGACTACATCTCCCAGCATGCCTCAGCACCCTTTATTACACAGCAAGGCAGGGCTGTGTGGGGCGGCTGAGCAGAGGAGGACTACATCTCCCAGCATGCCTCAGCACCCTTTGTTACACAGCAAAGCAGGGCTGTGTGGGGCGGCTGAGCAGAGGAGGACTACATCTCCCAGCATGCATCAGCGCCCTTTATTGCAGGGCAAAGCAGGGCTGTGCGGGGCGGCTGAGCAGAGGAGGACTACATCTCCCAGCATGCCTCAGCACCCTTTATTACACAGCAAGGCAGAGCTGTGCGGTGCGGCTGAGCAGAGGAGGACTACATCTCCCAGCATGCCTCAGCGCCCTTTATTACACAGCAAGGCAGGGCTGTGCGGGGCGGCTGAGCAGAGGAGGACTACATCTCCCAGCATGCCTCAGCGCCCTTTATTACACAGCAAAGCAGAGCTGTGTGGGGGGGCTGAGCAGAGGAGGACTACATCTCCCAGCATGCCTCAGCACCCTTTATTACACAGCAAGGCAGAGCTGTGTGGGGCGGCTGAGCAGAGGAGGACTACATCTCCCAGCATGCCTCAGCGCCCTTTATTACACAGCAAGGCAGAGCTGTGTGGGGCGGCTGAGCAGAGGAGGACTACATCTCCCAGCATGCCTCAGCACCCTTTATTACACAGCAAGGCAGAGCTGTGCGGGGCGGCTGAGCAGAGGAGGACTACATCTCCCAGCATGCCTCAGCGCCCTTTATTACACAGCAAGGCAGGGCTGTGCGGGGCGGCTGAGCAGAGGAGGACTACATCTCCCAGCATGCCTCAGCGCCCTTTATTACACAGCAAGGCAGAGCTGTGTGGGGCGGCTGAGCAGAGGAGGACTACATCTCCCAGCATGCCTCAGCACCCTTTATTACACAGCAAGGCAGAGCTGTGCGGGGCGGCTGAGCAGAGGAGGACTACATCTCCCAGCATGCCTCAGCGCCCTTTATTACACAGCAAGGCAGAGCTGTGCGGGGCGGCTGAGCAGAGGAGGACTACATCTCCCAGCATGCCTCAGCACCCTTTATTACACAGCAAGGCAGAGCTGTGCGGGGCGGCTGAGCAGAGGAGGACTACATCTCCCAGCATGCCTCAGCACCCTTTATTACACAGCAAGGCAGAGCTGTGCGGGGCGGCTGAGCAGAGGAGGACTACATCTCCCAGCATGCCTCAGCGCCCTTTATTACACAGCAAGGCAGAGCTGTGTGGGGCGGCTGAGCAGAGGAGGACTACATCTCCCAGCATGCCTCAGCACCCTTTATTACACAGCAAGGCAGAGCTGTGCGGGGCGGCTGAGCAGAGGAGGACTACATCTCCCAGCATGCCTCAGCACCCTTTATTACACAGCAAGGCAGGGCTGTGCGGGGCGGCTGAGCAGAGGAGGACTACATCTCCCAGCATGCCTCAGCACCCTTTATTACACAGCAAAGCAGAGCTGTGCGGGGCGGCTGAGCAGAGGAGGACTACATCTCCCAGCATGCCTCAGCGCCCTTTATTACACAGCAAGGCAGAGCTGTGCGGGGCGGCTGAGCAGAGGAGGACTACATCTCCCAGCATGCCTCAGCGCCCTTTATTACACAGCAAGGCAGAGCTGTGCGGGGCGGCTGAGCAGAGGAGGACTACATCTCCCAGCATGCCTCAGCACCCTTTATTACACAGCAAGGCAGAGCTGTGTGGGGCGGCTGAGCAGAGGAGGACTACATCTCCCAGCATGCCTCAGCGCCCTTTATTACACAGCAAAGCAGGGCTGTGCGGGGCGGCTGAGCAGAGGAGGACTACATCTCCCAGCATGCCTCAGCACCCTTTATTACACAGCAAAGCAGGGCTGTGCGGGGCGGCTGAGCAGAGGAGGACTACATCTCCCAGCATGCCTCAGCGCCCTTTATTACACAGCAAAGCAGGGCTGTGCGGGGCGGCTGAGCAGAGGAGGACTACATCTCCCAGCATGCCTCAGCACCCTTTATTACACAGCAAGGCAGGGCTGTGTGGGGCGGCTGAGCAGAGGAGGACTACATCTCCCAGCATGCATCAGCGCCCTTTATTGCAGGGCAAAGCAGAGCTGTGTGGGGCGGCTGAGCAGAGGAGGACTACATCTCCCAGCATGCCTCAGCGCCCTTTATTACACAGCAAGGCAGAGCTGTGCGGGGCGGCTGAGCAGAGGAGGACTACATCTCCCAGCATGCCTCAGCACCCTTTATTACACAGCAAGGCAGAGCTGTGCGGGGCGGCTGAGCAGAGGAGGACTACATCTCCCAGCATGCCTCAGCACCCTTTATTACACAGCAAGGCAGGGCTGTGTGGGGCGGCTGAGCAGAGGAGGACTACATCTCCCAGCATGCCTCAGCACCCTTTATTACACAGCAAGGCAGAGCTGTGCGGGGCGGCTGAGCAGAGGAGGACTACATCTCCCAGCATGCCTCAGCACCCTTTATTACACAGCAAGGCAGAGCTGTGCGGGGCGGCTGAGCAGAGGAGGACTACATCTCCCAGCATGCCTCAGCACCCTTTATTACACAGCAAGGCAGGGCTGTGTGGGGCGGCTGAGCAGAGGAGGACTACATCTCCCAGCATGCCTCAGCGCCCTTTATTACACAGCAAAGCAGGGCTGTGCGGGGCGGCTGAGCAGAGGAGGACTACATCTCCCAGCATGCCTCAGCACCCTTTATTACACAGCAAGGCAGAGCTGTGCGGGGCGGCTGAGCAGAGGAGGACTACATCTCCCAGCATGCCTCAGCACCCTTTATTACACAGCAAAGCAGGGCTGTGCGGGGCGGCTGAGCAGAGGAGGACTACATCTCCCAGCATGCCTCAGCACCCTTTATTACACAGCAAGGCAGAGCTGTGCGGGGCGGCTGAGCAGAGGAGGACTACATCTCCCAGCATGCCTCAGCACCCTTTATTACACAGCAAGGCAGGGCTGTGTGGGGCGGCTGAGCAGAGGAGGACTACATCTCCCAGCATGCCTCAGCACCCTTTATTACACAGCAAGGCAGAGCTGTGCGGGGCGGCTGAGCAGAGGAGGACTACATCTCCCAGCATGCCTCAGCACCCTTTATTACACAGCAAAGCAGGGCTGTGCGGGGCGGCTGAGCAGAGGAGGACTACATCTCCCAGCATGCCTCAGCACCCTTTATTACACAGCAAGGCAGAGCTGTGTGGGGCGGCTGAGCAGAGGAGGACTACATCTCCCAGCATGCCTCAGCACCCTTTATTACACCGCAAGGCAGAGCTGTGTGGGGCGGCTGAGCAGAGGAGGACTACATCTCCCAGCATGCCTCAGCGCCCTTTATTACACAGCAAGGCAGAGCTGTGTGGGGCGGCTGAGCAGAGGAGGACTACATCTCCCAGCATGCCTCAGCGCCCTTTATTACACAGCAAGGCAGAGCTGTGCGGGGCGGCTGAGCAGAGGAGGACTACATCTCCCAGCATGCCTCAGCACCCTTTATTACACAGCAAGGCAGGGCTGTGTGGGGCGGCTGAGCAGAGGAGGACTACATCTCCCAGCATGCCTCAGCGCCCTTTATTACACAGCAAAGCAGGGCTGTGCGGGGCGGCTGAGCAGAGGAGGACTACATCTCCCAGCATGCCTCAGCACCCTTTATTACACAGCAAGGCAGAGCTGTGCGGGGCGGCTGAGCAGAGGAGGACTACATCTCCCAGCATGCCTCAGCACCCTTTATTACACAGCAAAGCAGGGCTGTGCGGGGCGGCTGAGCAGAGGAGGACTACATCTCCCAGCATGCCTCAGCACCCTTTATTACACAGCAAGGCAGAGCTGTGCGGGGCGGCTGAGCAGAGGAGGACTACATCTCCCAGCATGCCTCAGCACCCTTTATTACACAGCAAGGCAGGGCTGTGTGGGGCGGCTGAGCAGAGGAGGACTACATCTCCCAGCATGCCTCAGCACCCTTTATTACACAGCAAGGCAGAGCTGTGCGGGGCGGCTGAGCAGAGGAGGACTACATCTCCCAGCATGCCTCAGCGCCCTTTATTACACAGCAAAGCAGGGCTGTGCGGGGCGGCTGAGCAGAGGAGGACTACATCTCCCAGCATGCCTCAGCACCCTTTATTACACAGCAAGGCAGAGCTGTGAGGGGCGGCTGAGCAGAGGAGGACTACATCTCCCAGCATGCCTCAGCACCCTTTATTACACAGCAAGGCAGAGCTGTGTGGGGCGGCTGAGCAGAGGAGGACTACATCTCCCAGCATGCCTCAGCACCCTTTATTACACAGCAAGGCAGGGCTGTGTGGGGCGGCTGAGCAGAGGAGGACTACATCTCCCAGCATGCCTCAGCACCCTTTATTACACAGCAAGGCAGGGCTGTGTGGGGCGGCTGAGCAGAGGAGGACTACATCTCCCAGCATGCCTCAGCGCCCTTTATTACACAGCAAGGCAGAGCTGTGTGGGGCGGCTGAGCAGAGGAGGACTACATCTCCCAGCATGCCTCAGCGCCCTTTATTACACAGCAAGGCAGAGCTGTGCGGGGCGGCTGAGCAGAGGAGGACTACATCTCCCAGCATGCCTCAGCACCCTTTATTACACAGCAAGGCAGAGCTGTGTGGGGCGGCTGAGCAGAGGAGGACTACATCTCCCAGCATGCCTCAGCACCCTTTATTACACAGCAAGGCAGAGCTGTGCGGGGCGGCTGAGCAGAGGAGGACTACATCTCCCAGCATGCCTCAGCACCCTTTATTACACAGCAAGGCAGAGCTGTGCGGGGCGGCTGAGCAGAGGAGGACTACATCTCCCAGCATGCATCAGCGCCCTTTATTACACAGCAAGGCAGAGCTGTGTGGGGCGGCTGAGCAGAGGAGGACTACATCTCCCAGCATGCCTCAGCGCCCTTTATTACACAGCAAGGCAGGGCTGTGTGGGGCGGCTGAGCAGAGGAGGACTACATCTCCCAGCATGCCTCAGCACCCTTTATTACACAGCAAGGCAGAGCTGTGCGGGGCGGCTGAGCAGAGGAGGACTACATCTCCCAGCATGCCTCAGCACCCTTTATTACACAGCAAAGCAGAGCTGTGTGGGGCGGCTGAGCAGAGGAGGACTACATCTCCCAGCATGCCTCAGCGCCCTTTATTACACAGCAAGGCAGAGCTGTGCGGGGCGGCTGAGCAGAGGAGGACTACATCTCCCAGCATGCCTCAGCGCCCTTTATTACACAGCAAGGCAGAGCTGTGTGGGGCGGCTGAGCAGAGGAGGACTACATCTCCCAGCATGCCTCAGCACCCTTTATTACACAGCAAGGCAGGGCTGTGTGGGGCGGCTGAGCAGAGGAGGACTACATCTCCCAGCATGCCTCAGCGCCCTTTATTACACAGCAAATCAGAGCTGTGTGGGGCGGCTGAGCAGAGGAGGACTACATCTCCCAGCATGCCTCAGCGCCCTTTATAACACAGCAAGGCAGAGCTGTGTGGGGCGGCTGAGCAGAGGAGGACTACATCTCCCAGCATGCCTCAGCGCCCTTTATTACACAGCAAGGCAGGGCTGTGTGGGGCGGCTGAGCAGAGGAGGACTACATCTCCCAGCATGCCTCAGCACCCTTTATTACACAGCAAGGCAGAGCTGTGTGGGGCGGCTGAGCAGAGGAGGACTACATCTCCCAGCATGCCTCAGCGCCCTTTATTACACAGCAAAGCAGAGCTGTGTGGGGCGGCTGAGCAGAGGAGGACTACATCTCCCAGCATGCCTCAGCACCCTTTATTACACAGCAAAGCAGGGCTGTGCGGGGCGGCTGAGCAGAGGAGGACTACATCTCCCAGCATGCCTCAGCACCCTTTATTACACAGCAAGGCAGAGCTGTGCGGGGCGGCTGAGCAGAGGAGGACTACATCTCCCAGCATGCCTCAGCACCCTTTATTACACAGCAAAGCAGAGCTGTGCGGGGCAGCTGAGCAGAGGAGGACTACATCTCCCAGCATGCCTCAGCGCCCTTTATTACACAGCAAGGCAGAGCTGTGTGGGGCGGCTGAGCAGAGGAGGACTACATCTCCCAGCATGCCTCAGCGCCCTTTATTACACAGCAAAGCAGGGCTGTGCGGGGCGGCTGAGCAGAGGAGGACTACATCTCCCAGCATGCCTCAGCACCCTTTGTTACACAGCAAAGCAGAGCTGTGTGGGGCGGCTGAGCAGAGGAGGACTACATCTCCCAGCATGCCTCAGCACCCTTTATTACACAGCAAGGCAGAGCTGTGCGGGGCGGCTGAGCAGAGGAGGACTACATCTCCCAGCATGCCTCAGCACCCTTTATTACACAGCAAGGCAGGGCTGTGTGGGGCGGCTGAGCAGAGGAGGACTACATCTCCCAGCATGCCTCAGCACCCTTTATTACACAGCAAGGCAGAGCTGTGCGGGGCGGCTGAGCAGAGGAGGACTACATCTCCCAGCATGCCTCAGCACCCTTTATTACACAGCAAAGCAGAGCTGTGTGGGGCGGCTGAGCAGAGGAGGACTACATCTCCCAGCATGCCTCAGCGCCCTTTATTACACAGCAAGGCAGAGCTGTGTGGGGCGGCTGAGCAGAGGAGGACTACATCTCCCAGCATGCCTCAGCGCCCTTTATTACACAGCAAGGCAGAGCTGTGTGGGGCGGCTGAGCAGAGGAGGACTACATCTCCCAGCATGCCTCAGCGCCCTTTATTACACAGCAAGGCAGAGCTGTGTGGGGCGGCTGAGCAGAGGAGGACTACATCTCCCAGCATGCCTCAGCGCCCTTTATTACACAGCAAGGCAGAGCTGTGCGGGGCGGCTGAGCAGAGGAGGACTACATCTCCCAGCATGCCTCAGCGCCCTTTATTACACAGCAAGGCAGAGCTGTGTGGGGCGGCTGAGCAGAGGAGGACTACATCTCCCAGCATGCCTCAGCGCCCTTTATTACACAGCAAAGCAGAGCTGTGCGGGGCAGCTGAGCAGAGGAGGACTACATCTCCCAGCATGCCTCAGCGCCCTTTATTACACAGCAAAGCAGGGCTGTGCGGGGCGGCTGAGCAGAGGAGGACTACATCTCCCAGCATGCCTCAGCACCCTTTATTACACAGCAAGGCAGAGCTGTGTGGGGCGGCTGAGCAGAGGAGGACTACATCTCCCAGCATGCCTCAGCACCCTTTATTACACAGCAAAGCAGAGCTGTGCGGGGCAGCTGAGCAGAGGAGGACTACATCTCCCAGCATGCCTCAGCGCCCTTTATTACACAGCAAGGCAGGGCTGTGTGGGGGGGCTGAGCAGAGGAGGACTACATCTCCCAGCATGCCTCAGCGCCCTTTATTACACAGCAAGGCAGGGCTGTGTGGGGCGGCTGAGCAGAGGAGGACTACATCTCCCAGCATGCCTCAGCACCCTTTATTACACAGCAAGGCAGAGCTGTGCGGGGCGGCTGAGCAGAGGAGGACTACATCTCCCAGCATGCCTCAGCGCCCTTTATTACACAGCAAGGCAGAGCTCTGTGGGGCGGCTGAGCAGAGGAGGACTACATCTCCCAGCATGCCTCAGCACCCTTTATTACACAGCAAGGCAGAGCTGTGCGGGGCGGCTGAGCAGAGGAGGACTACATCTCCCAGCATGCCTCAGCGCCCTTTATTACACAGCAAGGCAGGGCTGTGTGGGGCGGCTGAGCAGAGGAGGACTACATCTCCCAGCATGCCTCAGCGCCCTTTATTACACAGCAAGGCAGGGCTGTGAGGGGCGGCTGAGCAGAGGAGGACTACATCTCCCAGCATGCCTCAGCACCCTTTATTACACAGCAAGGCAGAGCTGTGTGGGGCGGCTGAGCAGAGGAGGACTACATCTCCCAGCATGCCTCAGCGCCCTTTATTACACAGCAAGGCAGAGCTGTGTGGGGCGGCTGAGCAGAGGAGGACTACATCTCCCAGCATGCCTCAGCACCCTTTATTACACAGCAAGGCAGAGCTGTGCGGGGAGGCTGAGCAGAGGAGGACTACATCTTCCAGCATGCCTCAGCACCCTTTATTACACAGCAAGGCAGAGCTGTGTGGGGCGGCTGAGCAGAGGAGGACTACATCTCCCAGCATGCCTCAGCACCCTTTATTACACAGCAAGGCAGAGCTGTGCGGGGAGGCTGAGCAGAGGAGGACTACATCTCCCAGCATGCCTCAGCGCCCTTTATTACACAGCAAGGCAGGGCTGTGTGGGGCGGCTGAGCAGAGGAGGACTACATCTCCCAGCATGCCTCAGCACCCTTTATTGCAGGGCAAAGCAGAGCTGTGCGGGGCGGCTGAGCAGAGGAGGACTACATCTCCCAGCATGCCTCAGCGCCCTTTATTACACAGCAAGGCAGGGCTGTGCGGGGCGGCTGAGCAGAGGAGGACTACATCTTCCAGCATGCCTCAGCGCCCTTTATTACACAGCAAATCAGAGCTGTGTGGGGCGGCTGAGCAGAGGAGGACTACATCTCCCAGCATGCCTCAGCGCCCTTTATTACACAGCAAGGCAGGGCTGTGCGGGGCGGCTGAGCAGAGGAGGACTACATCTCCCAGCATGCCTCAGCACCCTTTATTACACAGCAAGGCAGGGCTGTGTGGGGCGGCTGAGCAGAGGAGGACTACATCTCCCAGCATGCCTCAGCGCCCTTTATTACACAGCAAAGCAGGGCTGTGTGGGGCGGCTGAGCAGAGGAGGACTACATCTCCCAGCATGCCTCAGCACCCTTTATTACACAGCAAGGCAGGGCTGTGTGGGGCGGCTGAGCAGAGGAGGACTACATCTCCCAGCATGCCTCAGCACCCTTTATTACACAGCAAGGCAGAGCTGTGCGGGGCGGCTGAGCAGAGGAGGACTACATCTCCCAGCATGCCTCAGCACCCTTTATTACACAGCAAGGCAGAGCTGTGCGGGGCGGCTGAGCAGAGGAGGACTACATCTCCCAGCATGCCTCAGCGTCCTTTATTACACAGCAAGGCAGAGCTGTGTGGGGCGGCTGAGCAGAGGAGGACTACATCTCCCAGCATGCCTCAGCACCCTTTATTACACAGCAAGGCAGAGCTGTGCGGGGCGGCTGAGCAGAGGAGGACTACATCTCCCAGCATGCCTCAGCGTCCTTTATTACACAGCAAAGCAGAGCTGTGTGGGGCGGCTGAGCAGAGGAGGACTACATCTCCCAGCATGCCTCAGCACCCTTTATTACACAGCAAGGCAGGGCTGTGTGGGGCGGCTGAGCAGAGGAGGACTACATCTCCCAGCATGCCTCAGCGCCCTTTATTACACAGCAAGGCAGAGCTGTGTGGGGGGGCTGAGCAGAGGAGGACTACATCTCCCAGCATGCCTCAGCACCCTTTATTACACAGCAAGGCAGGGCTGTGTGGGGCGGCTGAGCAGAGGAGGACTACATCTCCCAGCATGCCTCAGCACCCTTTGTTACACAGCAAAGCAGGGCTGTGTGGGGCGGCTGAGCAGAGGAGGACTACATCTCCCAGCATGCATCAGCGCCCTTTATTGCAGGGCAAAGCAGGGCTGTGCGGGGCGGCTGAGCAGAGGAGGACTACATCTCCCAGCATGCCTCAGCACCCTTTATTACACAGCAAGGCAGAGCTGTGCGGTGCGGCTGAGCAGAGGAGGACTACATCTCCCAGCATGCCTCAGCGCCCTTTATTACACAGCAAGGCAGAGCTGTGTGGGGCGGCTGAGCAGAGGAGGACTACATCTCCCAGCATGCCTCAGCGCCCTTTATTACACAGCAAAGCAGAGCTGTGTGGGGGGGCTGAGCAGAGGAGGACTACATCTCCCAGCATGCCTCAGCACCCTTTATTACACAGCAAGGCAGAGCTGTGTGGGGGGGCTGAGCAGAGGAGGACTACATCTCCCAGCATGCCTCAGCGCCCTTTATTACACAGCAAGGCAGAGCTGTGTGGGGCGGCTGAGCAGAGGAGGACTACATCTCCCAGCATGCCTCAGCGCCCTTTATTACACAGCAAAGCAGAGCTGTGTGGGGCGGCTGAGCAGAGGAGGACTACATCTCCCAGCATGCCTCAGCACCCTTTATTACACAGCAAGGCAGAGCTGTGCGGGGCGGCTGAGCAGAGGAGGACTACATCTCCCAGCATGCCTCAGCGCCCTTTATTACACAGCAAGGCAGGGCTGTGCGGGGCGGCTGAGCAGAGGAGGACTACATCTCCCAGCATGCCTCAGCGCCCTTTATTACACAGCAAGGCAGAGCTGTGTGGGGCGGCTGAGCAGAGGAGGACTACATCTCCCAGCATGCCTCAGCACCCTTTATTACACAGCAAGGCAGAGCTGTGCGGGGCGGCTGAGCAGAGGAGGACTACATCTCCCAGCATGCCTCAGCGCCCTTTATTACACAGCAAGGCAGGGCTGTGCGGGGCGGCTGAGCAGAGGAGGACTACATCTCCCAGCATGCCTCAGCACCCTTTATTACACAGCAAGGCAGGGCTGTGTGGGGCGGCTGAGCAGAGGAGGACTACATCTCCCAGCATGCATCAGCGCCCTTTATTACACAGCAAAGCAGGGCTGTGTGGGGGGGCTGAGCAGAGGAGGACTACATCTCCCAGCATGCCTCAGCACCCTTTATTACACAGCAAGGCAGGGCTGTGAGGGGCGGCTGAGCAGAGGAGGACTACATCTCCCAGCATGCCTCAGCACCCTTTATTACACAGCAAGGCAGAGCTGTGCGGGGCGGCTGAGCAGAGGAGGACTACATCTCCCAGCATGCCTCAGCGCCCTTTATTACACAGCAAGGCAGAGCTGTGCGGGGCGGCTGAGCAGAGGAGGACTACATCTCCCAGCATGCCTCAGCACCCTTTATTACACAGCAAAGCAGGGCTGTGCGGGGCGGCTGAGCAGAGGAGGACTACATCTCCCAGCATGCCTCAGCGCCCTTTATTACACAGCAAGGCAGAGCTGTGTGGGGCGGCTGAGCAGAGGAGGACTACATCTCCCAGCATGCCTCAGCACCCTTTATTACACAGCAAGGCAGAGCTGTGCGGGGCGGCTGAGCAGAGGAGGACTACATCTCCCAGCATTCCTCAGCGCCCTTTATTACACAGCAAGGCAGGGCTGTGCGGGGCGGCTGAGCAGAGGAGGACTACATCTCCCAGCATGCCTCAGCGCCCTTTATTACACAGCAAGGCAGGGCTGTGTGGGGCGGCTGAGCAGAGGAGGACTACATCTCCCAGCATGCCTCAGCGCCCTTTATTACACAGCAAGGCAGAGCTGTGTGGGGCGGCTGAGCAGAGGAGGACTACATCTCCCAGCATGCATCAGCGCCCTTTATTACACAGCAAAGCAGGGCTGTGTGGGGGGGCTGAGCAGAGGAGGACTACATCTCCCAGCATGCCTCAGCACCCTTTATTACACAGCAAGGCAGAGCTGTGTGGGGCGGCTGAGCAGAGGAGGACTACATCTCCCAGCATGCATCAGCGCCCTTTATTACACAGCAAAGCAGGGCTGTGTGGGGGGGCTGAGCAGAGGAGGACTACATCTCCCAGCATGCCTCAGCACCCTTTATTACACAGCAAGGCAGGGCTGTGTGGGGCGGCTGAGCAGAGGAGGACTACATCTCCCAGCATGCCTCAGCGCCCTTTATTACACAGCAAAGCAGGGCTGTGCGGGGCGGCTGAGCAGAGGAGGACTACATCTCCCAGCATGCCTCAGCGCCCTTTATTACACAGCAAGGCAGAGCTGTGCGGGGCGGCTGAGCAGAGGAGGACTACATCTCCCAGCATGCCTCAGCGCCCTTTATTACACAGCAAAGCAGGGCTATGTGGGGCGGCTGAGCAGAGGAGGACTACATCTCCCAGCATGCCTCAGCACCCTTTATTACACAGCAAGGCAGAGCTGTGCGGGGCGGCTGAGCAGAGGAGGACTACATCTCCCAGCATGCCTCAGCGCCCTTTATTACACAGCAAAGCAGAGCTGTGCGGGGAGGCTGAGCAGAGGAGGACTACATCTCCCAGCATGCCTCAGCGCCCTTTATTACACAGCAAAGCAGAGCTGTGCGGGGCGGCTGAGCAGAGGAGGACTACATCTCCCAGCATGCCTCAGCGCCCTTTATTACACAGCAAGGCAGAGCTGTGTGGGGCGGCTGAGCAGAGGAGGACTACATCTCCCAGCATGCCTCAGCGCCCTTTATTACACAGCAAGGCAGAGCTGTGTGGGGCGGCTGAGCAGAGGAGGACTACATCTCCCAGCATGCCTCAGCGCCCTTTATTACACAGCAAGGCAGAGCTGTGCGGGGCGGCTGAGCAGAGGAGGACTACATCTCCCAGCATGCCTCAGCACCCTTTATTACACAGCAAGGCAGGGCTGTGCGGGGCGGCTGAGCAGAGGAGGACTACATCTCCCAGCATGCCTCAGCGCCCTTTATTACACAGCAAGGCAGAGCTGTGCGGGGCGGCTGAGCAGAGGAGGACTACATCTCCCAGCATGCATCAGCGCCCTTTATTGCAGGGCAAAGCAGAGCTGTGTGGGGCGGCTGAGCAGAGGAGGACTACATCTCCCAGCATGCCTCAGCGCCCTTTATTACACAGCAAGGCAGGGCTGTGTGGGGCGGCTGAGCAGAGGAGGACTACATCTCCCAGCATGCCTCAGCGCCCTTTATTACACAGCAAAGCAGGGCTGTGTGGGGCGGCTGAGCAGAGGAGGACTACATCTCCCAGCATGCCTCAGCGCCCTTTATTACACAGCAAGGCAGGGCTGTGTGGGGCGGCTGAGCAGAGGAGGACTACATCTCCCAGCATGCCTCAGCGCCCTTTATTACACAGCAAGGCAGAGCTGTGTGGGGCGGCTGAGCAGAGGAGGACTACATCTCCCAGCATGCCTCAGCACCCTTTATTACACAGCAAGGCAGGGCTGTGTGGGGCGGCTGAGCAGAGGAGGACTACATCTCCCAGCATGCCTCAGCGCCCTTTATTACACAGCAAGGCAGAGCTGTGCGGGGCGGCTGAGCAGAGGAGGACTACATCTCCCAGCATGCCTCAGCGCCCTTTATTACACAGCAAGGCAGGGCTGTGCGGGGCGGCTGAGCAGAGGAGGACTACATCTCCCAGCATGCCTCAGCGCCCTTTATTACACAGCAAGGCAGAGCTGTGTGGGGCGGCTGAGCAGAGGAGGACTACATCTCCCAGCATGCCTCAGCGCCCTTTATTACACAGCAAAGCAGGGCTGTGTGGGGCGGCTGAGCAGAGGAGGACTACATCTCCCAGCATGCCTCAGCGCCCTTTATTACACAGCAAGGCAGGGCTGTGAGGGGCGGCTGAGCAGAGGAGGACTACATCTCCCAGCATGCCTCAGCACCCTTTATTACACAGCAAGGCAGGGCTGTGAGGGGCGGCTGAGCAGAGGAGGACTACATCTCCCAGCATGCCTCAGCACCCTTTATTACACAGCAAGGCAGGGCTGTGCGGGGCGGCTGAGCAGAGGAGGACTACATCTCCCAGCATGCCTCAGCGCCCTTTATTACACAGCAAAGCAGGGCTGTGCGGGGCGGCTGAGCAGAGGAGGACTACATCTCCCAGCATGCCTCAGCGCCCTTTATTACACAGCAAGGCAGAGCTGTGTGGGGCGGCTGAGCAGAGGAGGACTACATCTCCCAGCATGCCTCAGCGCCCTTTATTACACAGCAAAGCAGGGCTGTGTGGGGCGGCTGAGCAGAGGAGGACTACATCTCCCAGCATGCCTCAGCACCCTTTATTACACAGCAAGGCAGAGCTGTGCGGGGCGGCTGAGCAGAGGAGGACTACATCTCCCAGCATGCCTCAGCGCCCTTTATTACACAGCAAAGCAGAGCTCTGTGGGGCGGCTGAGGCATCGGCTCTTTCAAAACTGAGAACCGGTGTTGTGTCTGATGACGCTGCCTGTGGATTTGCGCTGCCCCGCATGCGCAGGAGGAGACTGTGCGGTCACATTTCCTATAGAACGATGCTGCTGGAGGTAAAATACTAAATATCTCCGCTCCCACATCTCTTACACTCCCCAAATTTTCAGGGTAGGGAGGTGACCCCCAGAACTACCTCTATGCCAAATTGCAGCCCCCGAGCCCCGCTGGTTCCCGAGATAGGTTTCTGTAATCTATCTCCTGAACCAGCGGGTCTCGGGGGCTGCAATTTGGCATTGAGGTCGTTCGGGGGGTCACCTCCCTACCCTGAAAATTTGGGGAGTGTAAGAGATGTGGGAGCGGAGATATTTAGTATTTTACCTCTAGCAGCATCAATAACTTCACACTGGGCATGCGTGCTACTCAGTGTGGAAGGAAGCCCCGGAACCAGCATGCGTGCTACTCAGTGTGGGAGGAGCTTCCGGACAGCGCAATCATACATTACACCGGCTCTTGTCGTTCGCAGCAAAGAGCCGCCTCTTAGAGAAGGACCCATCACTAATCTCCGCTCCCTCACATCCTACAGTCCCCACATTGGGCTCTATTCTCAATCACACATGCGGTCAGAGATTTTTTACTGCTATATTACCGCATGTGATAAATTCCGCATTTTTTCCACATTCACTAAAAATGTTCCACACTCTGTGGCAAAACAAGCCTATTTTTCCTCCCTAATATCCGCCCAAGTACACAATCCAAAACGCTTGTTCAGCACCTTCAACTCCGTTCTCCATCCCCCTCCTCCTTCATCTTGCTTATCAGCGGAAGAATTTGCAACATACTTCACTGATAAAATTGACAAAATCTGAAGTGAATTCTCCAAGCAGCCCTCAAATCCCACCTCCACACCTCTCATTGACTGCTCTCTAACTGCCTTCTCTCCACTCTCTGAACATTCTCTCTCCTCTATAATTGCCAAAGCTTATCTAACCACTTGTTCTTTGGATCCTATTCCCTCCCATTTCATTCCGCAGCTATCCTCATCTCTCATGCCTGCACTAACATCACTATTTAACCACTTGAGGACCGTGGGCTTTACCCCCCTTAAAGAGAATCTGTATTGTTAAAATCGCACAAAAGTAAACATACCAGTGCGTTAGGGGACATCTCCTATTACCCTCTGTCACAATTTTGCCGCTCCTCGCCGCATTAAAAGTAGTCAAAAACAGTTTTAAAAAGTTTGTTTATAAACAAACAAAATGGCCACCAAAACAGGAAGTAGGTTGATGTACAGTATGTCCACACATAGAAATACATCCATACACAAGCAGGCTGTATACACCCTTCCTTTTTAATCTCAAGAGATCATTTGTGTGTTTCTTTCCCCCTGCAGCTATCTTCCACTGAAGTGTCAGGCTGTTTCTTCCTGCAGAGTGCAGACAGCTCTGCCTGTATGTAATTCCTCAGTATGTGAAAGCCCAGCCAGCTCAGAGGAGGATTTATCCAGCTTGTAAAAGATAAGAGAGAAGAGAGAAGCTGTCCTAATCTAAATAATACACAGCAGTGTGCAGAGAGGGGCCTGGAGGGGGGAGATGCATCACAGAACCACAACACTGAAGAACTTGGCAGCCTTCCAGACACAGGCTGACAAGTCTGACAAGAGAGAGATAAGTTGATTTATTACAGAGATGGTGATAGTAGAAAGTGCTGCAGTGAGCCAGAACACATTAGAATAGCTTTTGGAACTTGTAGGATGATAAAAAACAGGATGCAATTTTTGTTACGGAGTCATTATGATTATAACAATCATGTCATTACACCTGTTTGTTCCTCATTGGCAAATTACTACCTCTTAGCACAATGCACTTTATAAATTGTTAAGCTATTGCTTCCTAATATGCACTGATACGCACTTTTGATTTATGTATTGGTCTGTGTGTGATGTATCTACATATTAGTAACTTATGTAACACCAGTCAGGGATAGACTTTGTTGTACAGGGTTTTTACACAGGTGCGCCCCTTCTCATGCATTGCGTGATTCAGTATTTTATTTATACACATTTATTCAATTACATGGCAATACTGAAGCATCACTTTTACGCAATGCTTTGAGAGGACCGCACCATTCATATACCGATATATCCTGTACATGTTAATGTTAACGAGGCCACCTGTATTATTTTCGTTATTGGGGGCCACCTACAGGCCTGGTCACGGCTTGCCTCGTTTTAGATGTTTTTAATTTCCTTTTGGCTTTAATAAAGATATATTATACTTCCTTGAATCTTGGTCCAAAGTGCTCTTTGTATTTGGTACACATTGAGGGGTTGCTTTTCTCTTGTCTGATGGGTAGCAGTGACGGGGTGATTGATGGGTAATTAGTGGGTGTTTAGGGTAGAGAACAGATGTAAATAATGCACTTGGGAGGTGATCTGACGTCGGATCTGCCGGCGATCTGTTGGTGTGGGTGGGTGATCAGATTGCCCGCAAGGGGCAGGTTAGGGGCTGATTGATGGGTGGCAGTGACAGGGGGTGATTGATGGGTGGCAGTGACAGGGGGTGATTGACAGGTGATCAGTGGGTTATTACAGGGAAGGACAGATGTAAATAATGCACTGGCGAATTGATAAGGGCGGGTCTGAGGGCAATCTGAGCATGTAGGGGGGTGATTGGGTGCCCGCAAGGGGCAGATTAGGGTCTGATCTGATGGGTAACAGTGACAGGTGGTGATAGGGGGTGATTGATGGGTAATTAGTGGGTGTTTAGGGTAGAGAACAGATGTAAATAATGCACTTGGGAGGTGATCTGACGTCGGATCTGCCGGCGATCTGTTGGTGTGGGTGGGTGATCAGATTGCCCGCAAGGGGCAGGTTAGGGGCTGATTGATGGGTGGCAGTGACAGGGGGTGATTGATGGGTGGCAGTGACAGGGGGTGATTGACAGGTGATCAGTGGGTTATTACAGGGAAGAACAGATGTAAATAATGCACTGGCGAATTGATAAGGGGGGGTCTGAGGGCAATCTGAGCATGTAGGCGGGTGATTGGGTGCCCGCAAGGGGCAGATTAGGGTCTGATCTGATGGGTAACAGTGACAGGTGGTGATAGGGGGTGATTGATGGGTAATTAGTGGGTGTTTAGGGTAGAGAACAGATGTAAACACTGCACTTGGGAGGTGATCTGACGTCGGATCTGCGGGCGATCTGTTGGTGTGGGTGGGTGATCAGATTGCCCGCAAGGGGCAGGTTAGGGGCTGATTGATGGGTGGCAGTGACAGGGGGTGATTGATGGGTGGCAGTGACAGGGGGTGATTGATAGGTGATTGACAGGTGATCAGTGGGTTATTACAGGGAAGAACAGATGTAAATAATGCACTGGCAAATTGATAAGGGGGGGGTCTGAGGGCAATCTGAGCGTGTAGGCGGGTGATTGGGTGCCCGCAAGGGGCAGATTAGGGTCTGATCTGATGGGTAACAGTGACAGGTGGTGATAGGGGGTGATTGATGGGTAATTAGTGGGTGTTTAGGGTAGAGAACAGATGTAAACACTGCACTTGGGAGGTGATCTGACGTCGGATCTGCAGGCGATCTATTGGTGTGGGTGGGTGATCAGATTGCCCGCAAGGGGCAGGTTAGGGGCTGATTGATGGGTGACAGTGACAGGAGGTGATTGATGGGTGGCAGTGACAGGGGGTGATTGATGGGTGATTGACAGGTGATTGACAGGTGATCAGTGGGTTATTACAGGGAAGAACAGATGTAAATATTGCACTGGCTAATTGATAAGGGGGGGGGGGGGTCTGAGGGCAATCTGAGCGTGTAGGCGGGTGGTTGGGTGCCCGCAAGGGGCAGATTAGGGTCTGATCTGATGGGTAACAGTGACAGGTGGTGATAGGGGGTGATTGATGGGTGATTGATGGGTAATTAGTGGGTGTTTAGGGTAGAGAACAGATGTAAACACTGCACTTGGGAGGTGATCTGACGTCGGATCTGCGGGCGATCTATTGGTGTGGGTGGGTGATCAGATTGCCCGCAAGGGGCAGGTTAGGGGCTGATTGATTGGTGGCAGTGACAGGGGGGTGATTGACAGGTGATTGACAGGTGATCAGGGGGATAGATGCATACAGTACACAGGGGGGGGGGTCTGGGAAGAATCTGAGGGGTGGGGGGGTGATCAGCAGGGGGCAGGGGGGGATAAAAAAAATAGCTTTTACAGATAGTGACAGGGAGTGATTGATGGGTGATTAGGGGGGTGATTGGGTGCAAACAGTTGTCTGGGGGGTGGGCAGGGGGGGGTCTGAGGGGTGCTGTGGGCGATCAGGGGGCAGGGGGGGAAATCAGTGTGCTTGGGTGCAGACTAGGGTGGCTGCAGCCTGCCCTGGTGGTCCCTCGGACACTGGGACCACCAGGGCAGGAGGCAGCCTGTATAATACACTTTGTATGCATTACAAAGTGTATTATACACTTTGTATGCGGCGATCCGGGTGCTAGTAACCCGCCGGCGCTTCCGAACGGCCGGCGGGTTACAGCGCGAGGGGGGCGGAGCCAGTTACTGGCAGAGGATCGCGTCACGGATGACGCGATCGCTCCGCCTATGCCCGTACAAGGACCGCCGCCTCTGTGCATGCGGCGGTCCTTGCGGGATCCACTTTCCGGCCGCCCCTGTGCAGTGGGCGGTCGGTAAGTGGTTAACCTGTCCCTCTCTACAGGCACCCTTCCGTCCCCACTCAAAAAAGCTGTTGTGACACCACTACTTAAAAAACCTTCTCTAGATCCTACCACACTTGCCAACTACCACCCAGTGTCACTTCTCCCATTTGCATCCAAACTACTTGAACGCCATATACATGCAGAATTAAGCCATTATTTATCTGCTAATTCCCTACTTGATCAGTTCCAGTCTGGCTTTCGCTCTAACCACTCCACGGAGACAGCCCTTACCAAAGTGGCCAATGACCTTCTTACAGCCAAATCCAAAGGTCAATTTTCCATACTCATCCTTCTTGACCCGTCATCAGCATTTGATACGGTTGACCACACCTTACT